>NC_091789.1:5381234-5568657 GCF_029378745.1 Bos indicus
GCCCGAACTAAGGACAATAAAGACAGGATGTTTTCTCTGTGTGGCCCTTGTTAAAATAGGCTTGTAAACGCCAGTGAGTCCCTGGCTGTAAAAAAGCCTGTGGCCTTTCCTGTGGCTCAGACAGTAAAGTGTCTGTCTGCAGTGTGGGAGACCCAGATTCGATTCCTGGGTTGGGAAGATTCCCTGGAGAAGGGAATGGCAACCCACTCCAGTACTCTAGCCTAGAAAATGCCATGGACAGAGGAGCCTAGTAGGCTAGGCTTGGGTAGTAGCCCATGGGTTTGCAAAGAGTTGGACATGACTTCACTTTCACTTTCATTTTCACTTTAGGAATAGGAAGGTCTGTCTAGTCAAAGCTATGGTTTTTCCAGTAGTCATGTATAGATGTGAGAGTTGGGCCATAAGGAAAACTGAGCACCAAAGAACTGATGCTTTTGAACCTTGGAATTGGAGAAGACTCTTGAGAGTCCCTTGAACTGCAAGGAGATCAAACCTGTCAATCCTAAAGGAAATCAGTCCTGAATATTCATTGGAAGGACTGATGTTGAAGCTGAATCTCCAATATTTTGGCCACTTGATGTGAAGAACTGACTTATTTGAAAAGACTGGGGAAGATGCTGGGAAAGGTTGAAGGCAGGAGAAGATGGGGATGACAGAGGATGAGATGGTTGGATGGCATCACTGACTCAATAGACATGCATTTGAGTAAACTCCAGTAGTTGGTGATGGACAGGGAAGCCTGGTGTGCTGCAGTCCATGGGGACACAAAAAATCGGATATAAGTGAAAAACTGAACTGAACTGAGGGGTAGGAAGAGGAGGCAGATGTTGTTTCTGGCCAGAGGGCAGACCTGGGTGATGCGATGGAGGTCCTTGGGTGAGGAAGGTGCTTAATTAGGGCACTCCCATTTCCTATCCCATGCTGTGACAGGACTGCCTCCATTCTTCTTTAACAGAGAAACACATACTCCCAGGTAGACGGGGTTTTTTTTTCCCCTATAAGAAGTTGCAAACCCATTGACTGTAGCCCACCAGGCTCCTCTGTCGATGGGATTTTCGAGGCAAGACTGCTGGAGTGGGTTGCCATTCCCTTCTGCAGGGGATCTTCCCGACCCAGGGATCGAACCCAGTGGTTCGATCGAACCAATTTTTTTACCATCTGAGCCACCAGGGAAGTTGCCCCACCCATGAAACCAGAGTATTAATGCTTTCTTTGTTTCCTCCTATCTCTGTACATTCTTTCTTCAGAAGTTTGAACAAGACCATCACTATTCACTTTAGAGGAGATAGCATGTTACCAAACTAAGCAAACAAAACAAGAGAAATCATACAAGTGTCTTTCCAGGTCAGGAACAACTAGTCTGTCCACTTGAAGCTATAGGACAAACACTCCAGCCCCTAGTCATTTAAGCATTCACTGAGCACATGTAAGCACCTACTATATACCTGGAATTATGTTCAGACTTGGGGACTCAGTTATCTGAGACCCATGGCTTGTTCTGGTTTACGACCTACAGGGTTAGACAGACACTTGGGCAATGACGACTCACTCTGTCCAGTGCTGTAATAAGGATGAGCACAAGTGTTAAGGAAGCATGGGAGAGTGGATGATTAGCTATGGCCAGTAGATGAAGGGGGTGGGCTGGTGCCTGGGACAGTGTGGAAGAGGGGGCATTTCAGGGGGTCCTGAAGCTAGGAGTTCAAGTGGCAGTAAAAAGGCAGGGGCAAGGAGGTTCCTGTAGGTAAAGGAAGCAGCATGAAGAGTGGCAGAGATGTGTTGGTGTGTACCTGGCCGGGGAGCAAAATGGCAGGAGTGTAGAGCAGAGTGGCCGATGGGCCTTTAAAGTAGATAGGGCCGTGAAGGCTCCAATAAAGACTTTGCCCTTTGCCCTGAAAAGGAGGTTGGCCTCCAAAGAAAAAACCGTTGAGATGATGGTAGAGCTAGCAGAAGAGTTTTGGTGCATTTAGGAATGAGTTGAGTCAAGAAAAGTTCTGCTAAGGCCCTCCAAGGTCTTTCTGGCAAGTTTTAGGATCCCACGCTTTTCTTCTTTATAAAAATAATACATATTCTTTGTACAACAGATTAATAAAACACATAAGATTAAAGAGGGTATCAAATTTCACACATATCTTGCCCATACAAATGAAGAAGATAATAATAGAAATATAAGCAAAAGACATGGGTAGATAAATCATAGATAAATACAAATGATTTTTAAACATATGGACTTATTCTCAAACAATTCAAATTAAAATTATATTGAGATAATGATGATGATTAGCATTTATTAAATACTTATAGGTTGGGCACTATTTTAAACATGTACTTTATGTTATTTACTCCTTGGTATAGCCTTATGATGTGAGTACTGTTGTTATCCGTCTTTTGCAAATAAGGAAACCAAACACAGAGATCTTTAGCAAGATTCTCAAGGGTACACAGACAATAAGGAACAGAGCCTGGATTAAGAAGATAAAAATTGCCCTTAATCTCACTATCTAGAAAGGATCACTCTGCTATTTAGCAAATAGTTCAGTTTCATTTTTCTGAGTTGGCAAAAGACTCTGATTGTTAATTCTTCTCTTTGATTAGAGAATCCCAGTCTCCAACCCTTAAATAATAGGAAGTTGGCTGTTGATTGCAAACAGATATTCTTGATCATGTTACGTTTTCTGTCCCTTTGTTGTTAAAAGCTCTGTGGCTTAGGGTAAACTTTCCTATGGTCCTTAGTTTCATCTTAACAAAGAGAATAATTACCACCCCACAGGGTTTTTGTGAATATTTAACATGATAATATACAATGAGCATTATCAGAATTAAGGGTTATTAGTGAGGTTTGTCTGGGTTTTTTCAACTTCTAAGCATGCCCTTTTTATTCAGACGAAGCAGAATTTTAATTTGGTCCTCTTGTCCACACTCAATCAGTAAATGCTTGCCTTCTGTACAGAAGAAATGCCCCCTCCCCCACTTTTATGTTCTTAGTAATTTTCATGGGAATCTTCCTCCCAAATTGTCCTATAGCGGCGTCCTCTTTGGAATTCAGGTTGGTTTGTTTTTTTAATTTTTTAAAATGTATTTATTTTACTTGGAGGCTAATTACTTTACAGTATTGTATTGGTTTTGCTATACATTGACATGAATCCACCATGGGTGTGGAATTCAACTTGTCATGTAGTGCCACCCTCAAACACTCTTATATTACCACCGTTTCTATTTCCTTCATAGTTTTGAACTTTTCCCATTTAATACATTTTATCTTTGTTTTTATTACTCCTGTCCTAACTCCCCAGCGTCTCTGAGCACCACCAAGAGTTAAGTGCCACAAAAGCAGAGCTTATTGTCTGTTTTCTTCACTATGTCCCCCAAACACCTAGAATGATATCTGGAACAGAGTACATACTGAGACATTTATTTATTTATTTTAAAGATTTATTTATGAATGCCTGCACTGGGTCTTCATTGCTGCACAGGTATTTCTATAGTTGCAGCAAGCAGGGTCTAGTCTCTAGTTGCAGGGTGCAGGCTTCTCACTGTGGAGGCTTCTCTTGTTGTGGAGCATGGCTCTAGGCATGTGGGCTCAGCAGTGGCTCCCGGACTCTAGAACACAGGTTTCCTGGACCAGTAATTGAACCCACATCCCCTGCATTGGCAAGCGGATTCTTTACCCCTGAGCCACCAAGGAGGCCCCTTAAACATTTGTTAAATGACTATAAACAACTTGCTTCCTCTGTATTGGTTAATTGTATAAGTTACCAAGTCAAATGCTACTCTGTGTAGGATCCCATTTATGAATTTGGAGAGCCCCCAGTGGGTGAGATTAAAGTTGAGCCTTGAATGTCGGTAAAGTTTGGGTAATTTCTCTATATACCGGTACATCTCATATTGCTGGAGGAATGGTAAAAAATCTGCCTGCAACGCCGGAGACCCAAGTTCAATCGCTGGCTTGGGAAGATCCCCTGGAGGAGGAAATGGCAACCCACTCCAGTCTTCTTGCTGGGAGAATGCCATGGACCGAGGAGCCTGGTGGGCTGCAGTCCACGAGGTTGCAAAGAGTCAGACATGACAGAGTGACTAACACACACACATAAGTATCTTTAGATTGAGGGGGACAAGTTCACAGGGAAAAAAAAAGTCATTCAATTTGGTCATTAAAAGTATATATAAGATGGCAGATAATTGCATCAGTGTTAATATTTGTTTGCTTTGTGGTTAGCTCATTCTAAATTTCAACTTTTGGAGATTAGAGAGGTTACACACTAAATTGCTGTGTCTTTACATAGTGTAAGTTAAAAATCCTCTAAAATTTTCTTCCCCTACTTTGCCACAGGGTCTGAAATTGCCTATCTTAGCATCATTTCATAGGACCTTTCAGAGAGAAGTACATTATATGTTAACATGGAATCACATCCTACCTGAAAATACTATTACTTTTATATCATTAGCCAGGTATTACATTAGGCAGGGTCTTGAGGAATTGGGACAGGAACCTTGAGAGCAGATGAGTAGAGGAATGAAGAAAAGATCTGGGGGCATGGGGTGTTCCCAGGGAAAGGAGGCCTATATGGGGAGTGACAGTGACCCTGATTCTAGGTGCTTGGGGCTGATGGTGGAACTGAGGAGGACAGCAGGGGCCACTCGGAGAAGGCAATGGTACCCCAATCCAGAACTCTTTCCTGGAAAGTCCCATGGATGGAGGAGCCTGGAAGGCTGCAGTCCGTGGGGTCACTGAGGGTCAGACACGACTGAGTGACTTCACTTTCACTTTTTACTTTCATGCATTGGAGAAGGAAATGGCAACCCACTCCAGTGTTCTTGCCTAGAGAATACCAGGGGCGGTGGAGCCTGGTGGGCTGCCGTCTGTGGGGTTGTACAGGGTCGGACACGACTGAGGCGACTTAGCAGCAGCAGAGGCAGTGACACGAGGGGCCACTGCTTGAGAGTTAACAGGATGTTGCTAAAAAAAAGAGGTAAAGGATCTAGGGATGCAAGTCTTTTTCCACTTTGATAGCTTTTCCTCAGGTCAACTTGTCTCTGGAGGTATTTGGTACTTTAAGACAGAAAGGTGAAGAAGATTCTTTGAGGTTCCATACAGTGAGGGTCTTGAGATGGGATGTAGGGAGGCTGCTTGTGAAGTATGCTATTGTAGCATACTGGAGAAGCAGTCTCCTAATGCCATCCTGAATGGGTGTCTATGTGACGTTAACTAATTGTAGAACGAGGCCTTCCCCCCAAACTCCCTTTCTCTGATGAACTGCCTTTCACCACTTTCTTACCCCAATTCTAGAGATTAGGCCCGTCTACTACTTAAAGTCACCCATAAGACTATAGCAATATTAGTATGAGCACTAATAGAAACTTCCTTGGGGCCCAGGTAATCTCTGCTGAGTTTAAGAAACAAAACAATAGAAACGGAGTTGGAGGTCTGCACATCCTTTCCTCAAATGGTAACTGGTGTCATGAGTTTGGTGTTTCATTCCCATGTACTTTGCCTACATTGTTGGGAAATGAAAGAGGTTGTTAAATATACACTTATATCCCAAAGTACATAGCATTTTTGGCATGTTTTAAAACTTTATATAAATGGCATCACCGGATCTATGTTCTTCTGTCATTAGTTTGCCTTACACTTTTCTCTACAACCTCCAGGAAATCATTATCCTCAGAGGGGTGTGTGGCTCAAGCTCCAAGGAGTTCTAGTCTCCTCTCCAGAGGAGCCCTTGGGTCCTAGTCACTTTACCTGCAACACTTGGAGCCAGTGAATTAAGGTCGGTCTTAGATGGAGGTGAGCCTCTTCCTCTGTTGTCTTAGCCAAAGTGGAGGGCTGGGCTCACTTGCACCATGTGACCTCCTAGACCATTACCCTGGGAGCCGCACTTTGAAAACCACTACTCTAGAGCAGGAGACAGAGAATGAGATGGTTGGGTGGCATCACTGACTCGATGGACATAAGTTTGAGCAAGCTCTGGGAGTTGGTGATGGACAAGGAGGCCTGGCGTGGTGCAGTTCACGGGGTTGCAAAGAGTCAGACCCGACTGAGCGACTGAACTGACTGACTGGCTCTAGAGCAGGCATCCCCAACCTCCGGGATCTAGTGCCTCATGATCTGAGGTGGAGCTGATGTAATAACAATAGAAATAAAGTGCACAATGAATGTAATGCACCTGAATCATCCCCAAGCCATCCGCCTCCTCCCTGGTCCGTGGAAAAATTGTCTTCCTTGAAACTTATCTCTGGTGCCAAAAACGTGGGGGACCACAGCTCTAGAGCATCTTTTGCCCCTTGATATTTTAGCCTTCTTTCAACAAAATAATCTGATGCAAGTTTACCAAAAGGTGAACAGGTAGCATTCCTAGAAGGTAGAGTGCTACAAAAACTGCTCTGCTAAGCATAAAATGAAGACAAGACGTTATTGACACCCCAGTGATGAATCACTTGTCTCCAAATTTCTTTTGATTTAAACATCAGTGCAAAGATCCTTAAAGAAGCTGACAGTTACTGAAGGTGGCTTACTGGAACCCTTAACCATGCACATGGTTCGGTTAAAAGTGCATTGTGTACTAGTGAGTACAAGAGACTACATTTCTACAGCACAATGATGAAGGCACAAGTCAAGTAAGCTAATTTGAAAACTGCTTCAATTGGTTTCTCAGGAAGGCTTTTAAACCACTCTTAGTTTGCAGTAAGGATTCTGATATTTTACAGCTGT
Organism: Bos indicus; assembly: GCF_029378745.1. Classification (NCBI taxonomy): domain Eukaryota; kingdom Metazoa; phylum Chordata; class Mammalia; order Artiodactyla; family Bovidae; genus Bos; species Bos indicus. Next base: position 5,387,941 of record NC_091789.1, read on the forward strand.
CGGTGTATACCTATGACAAAAGTACTTCACGAGAACCAAACTATGGATGTTTAAGGATGCAGTAAATTATGTATCTGGCAGAAAAGTGGAGACCATTAAAATTCTAAGAAGAAAGCAGTGGTTTTAAAACCTTTTAAAAGCTGCTTATTAGGTACCTAGAAACTTTTTTTAAAGGAAGGTATAAGCAGTGCAGCGTAAGTTTAAGCTATTCTCTAATGATCTTTAATGCCCTTGGCTCACTGCAGCTTGCATTCTTCTTCCTCTTCTGGTTAATCATTTTCTTCCTCTTGCTTTGCTTCTTCTCTTGATTCTTCGCCTGTGTCATCATCATCATTCTGTGTGTCTTGTCCTGTTGAGTAAAATACTGATCTTGTACACTCATGAAAGAAGAACTGTAACTGATCTTCAGTTATTTTACCTGTACCAACCCCACTTAGTATTCTAAATTTTGGAATTTCCAGAGTACAAAAGTAGCTGAAGTATGAGTCCTTGAAAGTTGTTTTGTACCCTATTCTGGAAGTTCCGTTTCCTTTGCTATCCTGTTCCTTAATGCATTCTGAGTGACATTCTTCTTCCAATGTATTCAGCACCCAATGCAGCCTATAACTTGTGGTCCGTGAGAACAGAAGGATCAAAATCATCCAGGTATGACTTTATTAGATATGTTTCAGTCAACACCTCATTTGAGAAATAGTCACTGGATTCAGAGAAGTTCAACTGTGAAATTCGTAGGCTCTCCAGCATCTGAGAACTTGTGGACAAGTATTTCAGGTGCTCTAAAATAGGCTCATGGACTTTCTGAATCATATTTCTGAGCAATTCTGCATTTCAAAACTTTGATGCCAAGATAAAGAATTCTTTCAGGGTGGCTTTTACCGTCAGACTTTTCCTCAACAACTGCCTCCGCAATACCTGGTTTCCATTTATTTTCGTCATCTGTAAGCTCATAAGATGATTTTGTATCTCCTATCGTACAGGTTGATAGAGGCATACTTTCTCTCAGTATCATGAATTACTTTATGATGTTTAGATTTTGTTTTTGCCTAGTCTAACTGGAAGTTTCTGGGGCATTAAGTTGCTTAACGATATTAATCAAGTCCTGAAAACAGCTTACACGTGCTACAGCTTTCTTGGGAAGCCTGAGGAATTTGCCTCCCCTCAACAGTTTTTTCTTCCTTCCTGTTCTCAACAGCATGGTTTCCCTGAATTGTGGCACATTCCAGTCTCCGTGCCACAGACTCTGTGACAGAAAACAGTCTCCTGCGCACAGCTTAAGGGTCTTTTGCTTTCCCACCTCAGAGCCTTTATGTTCCTCTGGTGAACTACGAGGCCAAGTTGCTCAAGTGTCCTCCATCATCTCATTAAGATACACAGGCCAGGAGGGTGTGGGTGGGGAAAGATGGTGGGCAGCCCAAGGCACCGTAGTCTGTCTTTCTGGCCCCTTGAGGTGGGATCCCTCCACTGACTTTCAAGAGCTGCCTCCCCTAAATCAAAGTAAATGTTGAAAGGCTTCAACCCTCCCTTGGACACGACTGCCATCTTCCCCTCCTCCCTTCCATCCTTCACAGCACAGGCTCTGGTTGGGCCAGTAGAGCTGATTTTATGTCACTTTCATCCAACATAAAACCTCAATAGCTCTGGCTGTGAAGTGGGGGCAGAGGTGAGAGCCAACTGCGAAGGTGGCCTCAGTGGTGCTGCTGGGACCAGGGGGATGTGGGGCCAGGGGACTGCTTGGGTGAGGGGGCTGCAGGCCTGGGGGCTCCTGGGGTGAGGGGGTGTGGGCCGGGGGCTGCTGGGGTGAGGGGGCTGCTGGGCCAGGTGGTGTGGGGCCATGGGTCTGCTGGGGTGAGGAGGCTGTGGTGCCAGGGAGCTGCTGGAGTGAGGCGGGTGTTGGGCCAGGGGGCTGCTGGGGTGAGGAGTCTGTGGTGCCAGGGGGCTGCTGGCGTGAGGGGGCTGCTGGGCCAGGGTCTGTGGGGCCATTGGCTGCTGGGGTCAGAGAGCTGCGGGGCCAGGTGCGTGTGGGGCCAGAGGGCTGCTGGGTGAGGAGGCTGTGGTTCCAGGGGGCTGCTGTGGTGAGGGGGGTGTGGGGCCCTCTGGCTGCTGGGGTGAGTAGGCTGTGGGGCCAGGGGGCTGCCGGAGTGAGGGGGTGTGGGGCCCTCTGGCTGCTGGGGTGAGGAGGCCGTGGGGCCAGGGTCTGCTGGGGCCAGGGGGTTGTGTGCAGCCATGGGGCTGCTGGGGCCAGGGGGCTGCTGGGGTGAGGAGGCTGCGGAACCAGGGGGCTGCTGCAATGAGGAGGGTGTTGGGCCAGGGGGCTGCTGGGGTGAGGAGGCTGTGGGGCCAGGGGCTGCTGGGGTGAGGGGGCTGTGGGGGCAGGGGGCTGCTGGGTTGAGGAGGCTGTGGGGCCAGGGGCTGCTGGGCCAGGGAGGGGTGTGGGGCTAATAGGCTGCTGGAGTGAGGGGGCTGTGGGGCCGGAAGCCTGCTGGGTTGAGGGGACTGCGGGGCTGGGTGCTGCCAGGGAGGGTGCTCGGCTTTGGCCTACGCGACAGCCACCCCTGCTGGGTGACCAGGATTAGGCAAGGATGGCTGAGGAGCAGAGCCCCTTCCTGGGATGGAAAGTCTGGTGGCCTCAACGCAGGCCAGGACCTCACTGTCCGACTAGGAGATTCCCTCCATGTCACCTGGCCTTGAGCTGGCCTTGAAATCTGACCAAGGCCAGGGCACGTCAAACGGGAGCAACGAGGCTGAGGGAAGGTTGGCCCCTGCTGTTCCCTCCAGCAGGTTTCTCCAACTGGTCCTGCGGCCTCTAAGCCTAAGAGAATTTGCTGCAAAAAGGTGATTGACAGGCCATCTCTTCTTTGCCCCTCCCCCTGCCACCCCCCACTTGGCTTTTTTTGAAGAGGGGCTCATTGGTCCTCTCTCTAAGCAGACCCCAGGAAGAAGGCCCTGGTTAGGAGTCCCATCATGCCATATGCAAGTGAATCCAGACAGGGAGCTTTTAACATACAATAGGTGTAAGTTCCACCAAGGGGCGGCATTTATTCCCACTATTACAAACTGCAATCAGACTTTTCCTTTGTATACCACTCTTTGGTCCTAGGTTAATAGTAGTGTCAGGGAAGGCAATGGCACCCCACTCCAGTGCTTTTACCTAGAAAATCCCATGGATGGAGGAGCCTGGTAGGCTCCAGTCCATGGGGTCACTAGAGTCGGACACGACTGAGCGACTTCACTTTCACTTTTCACTTTCATGCATTGGAGAAGGAAATGGCAACCCACTCCAGTGTTCTTGCCTGGAAATCCCAGGGACGGGGAAGCCTGATAGGCTGCCGTCTGTGGTGTCACACAGAGTCGGACACAACTGAAGTGGACTTAGCTTAGCTTAGCTTAAGAGTAGTGTGATTTTGTGCCAAATGGCCTGGAGGTCAATGCTCAGACATTCCCGAAAATGTCTAGAAGGGCCCTTAGACATCCTGGAATCCAGCGGTTTTCCAAACTTCGGTGCACATAGGAAGCACCCTAAGGGCTTGTGGGACCACAGATTGCTGGACCCCATCCCAGTGGTGAGGATTCTGGATCTGGGGAGACCTGAGAGTTTGCATTGCCAAGGACTTCTCGTGTGAGGTTCATGCTGCTGGTCTGGCTACTGCACTTGGAGAACCAGGGGTCTAATCCAACGTCTTCATTTCATAGATGGATCAGCTGAGGCAGAACCCCAGGTGGGTTCCAGATTTGGCATTAATGCTTACCAGGTGTTATGACTTTGCAATCTCATTTAGCTGTTCTGGGCCTGCGTTTTCTCATCTACAAAATTAGGTAAGAGCCTCGGTCATTCCTACCCCGGGTTCAGTTTGCAGGTGGCTGCTATTGGGTAGTTACTCAGGCTTTTGGTAACAGCCCTCTGGTTTGGTGTGGCGCTGTCACGTGGTTCTCAGGTCCGTGAGCTTCCACAGCTTCCCTCTGGTTCCTGGGTCGGGTTTAGGCCCTGCCTTTCCTGTGTGGAGCACTGAGAGACGAAGATGCTATCAGGTGGAGGGTAGGACCTAAAGCTTTGTGCTTTTTGCTGTGGTTTTCTCATTTTGCAGGTGCCTCTTATGTTTGCTTACATTTCTAAGAATATTGGTTTTCTTTTCTGATGTAGAAAGTTTCCCAATGTTTTCCTTTTCTGTTTCCTTCATATGTTTTGAATTTAAAAATTCTTTACCATCTGATCATAAGGCTATTCAAGGATATATTTTCTTATTTTCCTTGTGATTTTTTATTTTGTATACCCTTATCCCTCTGGAGTTATTTTGACATGTGTTATGAAGTTTGGATCTTGGGTGACTTTCCTTTTCTTGTAAATGGCTAAACTCTGGCATCATTTGTTGAGTAATCCCTTTCCTCTCTTTGGATGTCTGGCTGTGCATTCTTAGCAGTCTAAGAATGTAGAATAAGTGGGAGTGAGATTTTTGTCCAAGCCCATTTTTTTCAGATGGGGAAGTTGAGGCCCAGAGCAGCTAACTGGATTTCCTAAGGTCATGTGAGTGAATGGAGTAGCTCTGACTTCTTTTGTGTGTGTGTGTGTGTTTATTTTTGGCCGTGCTGAGGCTTCATTGCTGTGCTCGGGCTTTCTCTAGTTGGGGCGAGCAGTGGCTTTTCTTGCTGCAGAGCATGGGCTCTAGAGTGCAGGTTCAGTCGTTGTTGCCCATGGGCTTCGTTGCTCCTTGACATGTGGAACCTTTTCGGAGTAGGAATGGAACCCGTGGACCCTGCAGTGGCAGGAGGATTCTTAACCACTGAGCCACCAGGAAAGTCCAGATGTCTGTGACTTCTAATCTGAGTTTGAGATATATAGGTCTGCTTGTCTGTCTAGCTCCAGGGACATTTGACAGGGGCAGGTTAACTGACCAGCCACAAAGTAAATGAGCATGACCTAGGGTCTCTGAAAGGTAGAGACCAGCCTTCCTCAGCCATCCCAGAGAAACTAGAAAATATTACTGCACACCTATGTTCAAAGTGCCCTGGTGGTTCAGTGGTAAAGAATCTGCCTGCAGTGCAGGAGATGTGGGCGCTGTGTAGGAGATTCAGGTTCAATTCCTGGGTTGGGAAAATCCCCTGGAAGTGAAAATGGCAACCCACTCCAGCCTTCTTGCCTGGAGAATCCCATGGACAGAGGGGCCTGGTGGGCTACAGTCCATGAGGTCAGAAAGAGTTGGACACGACTGGGCACACACGCATTCAGTTACCTTTTCGGTGCTGGTGGTGGTTGTGAGAATATTTAAGATCAACTTTCTTAGCAACTTTGAAGAAGGATACAACATAGTATTGTTAACTATAGTCACCATACTTGATATTAGATCCCCTGAACTTGTTCATCTTATAGTTGGAAGTTTGTATCCCTTGAACAACATGTCCTCATTTCCCGTCCCTGCAGCCCCTGGCAGCCACCATTCTACTCTCTGTTTCTGTGAGTTTGGCTCAATTTTCGATCCCACATATAGGTGAGATCATACAGTATCTGTCTTTCTCTGACTTATTTCACTTAGCATAATGCGTTCATGGTTTATCCATGTTGTCTTGTCATTCAGGATTTCCTCCTTTTTATGACCAAATAATGTTTCATTGTGTATATATGTATATACGTTTACACACATGTTTTGTTTATCCATTCGTGTACAGGCACTTTGATTGTTTCCATGTCTTGGCTCTTGTGAATAATGTTGCAATGAACAAGGGGCTGCAGACATTTCTTTCGGTAGTTATTAAATTCTCTTTGGCTATATGTCCAGAAGTGGGATTTCTGGGTCATATGGTTTTAGTTTTAATATTTTGGAGGAAACCTTATGCACTTTTACATAGTGCCTGTTCCAAGTTACATTCCCACCAACAGTGTACAAGGGTTCCCTTTCCTTTAATATCCTTGCCAACACTTGTTTTGTCTTTTTGATAATAGTCATTTGAACAGTATTGAATGAGTTCATATATTAACCATTTCTCAGATAGATGATTTGAAGAAATTTTCTCCCACTCCATAGATTGGCTTTTCATTTTGTTGTTTCCTTGGCTGTGCATGAGCTTTTTTATTTGATGTAGTCTCACTTGTCTATTTTTGCATTTGCTGCCTGTACTTTTAGCGTCATACCCCAACAGTTTTTTTGTTTTTTGTTTTTTTTGCCAAAACCTAGGTCAAGGAGCTTGTCATAGGAAAGCTGTGTTTTATTCCAAGAGTTTCATGGTTTCAGGTCTTAAATTTAAGTCTTTAACCCATTTCAAGTGAATTGTTGTGAGTGCTATAAGATAGGAGTCCAATTTTATTCTTCTCATGGGGATAACTTGTTTTACCCAGTACCATTTATTGAAGAGTCTTTTCCCGCTAAATATTCTTGGCTCCCTTGTGAAATATTAGTTGACCGATTATGCATGGGCTTATTTCTGAGCTCTTGATTCCGTTCCATTGTTCCATGCTGTTTCAAATACTATACTTTGTAATATAGTTTGAGATCAGGCAGTGTGATCTCTCCAGCTTTGTTGTTCATTCTCAGGATTGTTTGGGTGTTTGGAGTCTTTTGTGTTTCCACACAAATTGTAGATTTCTTTTTCTATTCTGTGAAAAGATGTCATTGGAATTTTGATAGGAATTGCATTGCATGTGTAATTGGCTTTGGGTACTATGGACATTTTAACAATATTCTTTTTATATAGGAAATGGGGATATCTTTCCCTTTCTGTCTTCTTCAATTTCTGTCCTCAGTGTCTTATTGTTTTGGTGTATAGATCTTTTGACCTCCTTGGTTAAATGTATTTCTAAGTATTTTACTGTGTTTGGTGTATTGTAAATGAGATTATTTTCATTATTTCTTTTTCAGATACTTTGTCCTTAGTGTATAGAAATGCAACTGACTTTTATATGTTGATCGTAGGTCTTGCAAATTTACCAAATTCACTGAGTTTAAAATTTTTTAATGCAGTCTTTAGGTTTTCTGTATATAAGATCATATCATCTGCAAACAGACTATTTAACTTCGTCCTTTCTGATTTTGATGTCTTTTATTTTTCTTGCCTACTTTCTCTGAGACTTGAGTACAATCCTGAATAGGAGTGGTGAAAGTGGGCACCCTTATCTTGTTTCTGTTCTTAGAGGAAAAGCTTTCAATTTTTCTGCATTGAGGATGATGTTATCTGTGGGCATATGCAGGTGGCCTTTATTTTGTTGAAGTATGTGCCTTCCAACCTAATTTGCTGAGATTTTTTTTTTATCATGAAAGGATGTTGAGTTTTGTCAAATTCTTTTTTTTGCCACTTGTTGAGATGATCATATGATTTTATCTTTCATTCTATTAATGTGACATTTACTGATTTGTATAATTTGAACCTTCCTTGCATCCCAGGGGTAAATCCCTCCTGATCGTGTGCTATGGAATTCAATTTGATAGTGTTTTGTTGAGAAATTTTGCATCTACCTTTATTAGGAATATTGGTTCATAATTTCTTATAATATCCTTATCTGGTTTTGGTGTCAGAGTAATGCTGGTCTCATAAAAGAAGTCTGGGAGTGTTCCCACCTCTTTGAATTTTTGGTAGTTGAGATGGATTGGCATTCATTCTTTAAATGTTTGGTAAAATTCACCAGGGAAGCCATCTGGCCTTGGAATTTTATGTGTTGGGAGTTTTTTGATTACCAATTCAGTCTCCTTATTTGTTACTGTTCTGTTCAGATTTTCAGTATGTTCATGATTCAGTCTTTGTAGGTTGTATGATTCCAGTAATTTATCCATTTCTTGTAGGTTATCCGGTTTGTTTGTGTAATTGTTCATGCTGCTGCTATTCAGTCGCTTCAGTCGTGTCCTACTCTGTGCGACCCCATAGATGGCAGCCCACCAGGCTCCTCCACCCATGGGATTTTCCAGGCAGGAGTCCTGGAGTGGGGTGCCATCGCCTTCTCTGGTAATTGTTCATAGTTATCCCTTAAAATCCTTTGTATTTGTGTGGTATCATTTATAATGGTTCCTTCTCATTTATAATTTTGCATCTTCTCTTACTTTTCATGACTAGTTCTAACTATAAGTTTTTCAATTTTGATTATCTTTTCAAGGAACCAACTTTTAGTTTCATTGATCTTTTTTCTGTTTTCATGTTCTCTATTTCATTTATTTACAAATCTTTATTTCCATGTTTTTCTTAACTTTGGGCTCAATTTTTTTCTAGTTTATTGAGGTATAATGTGTGGTTGTTTGAAATCTTTTTCTAAAATTAATGTAGGCACTTATTACTATAAACTTTCTTCTTTAAAATGTTTTTGATAACTGTGGCTTTGTAGTAGAGCCTGAAGTCAGGTAGGTTGATTCCTCCAGTTCCATTCTTCTTTCTCAAGATCGCTTTGGCTATTCAAGGTTTTTTGTTTTTCCATACAAATTGTGAAATTATTTGTTCTAGCTCTGTGAAGAATACTGTTGGTAGCTTGAAAGGGATTGCGTTGAATCTATAAATTGCTTTGGGTAGTATACTCATTTTCACTATATTGATTCTTCCAATCCATGAACATGGTATATTTCTCCATCTATTAGTGTCCTCTTTGATTTCTTTCACCAGTGTTTTATAGTTTTCTATATATAGGTCTTTAGTTTCTTTAGGTAGATATATTCCTAAGTATTTTATTCTTTTCGTTGCAATGGTGAATGGAATTGTTTCCTTAATTTCTCTCTCTGTTTTCTCATTATTAGTGTATAGGAATGCAAGGGATTTCTGTGTGTTGATTTTATATCCTGCAACTTTACTATAGTCATTGATTATTTCTAGTAATTTTCTGGTGGAATCTTTAGGGTTTTCTATGTAGAGGATCATGTCATCTGCAAATAGTGAGAGTTTTCGTTCTTCTTTTCCAATTTGGATTCCTTTTATTTCTTTTTCTGCTCTGATTGCTGAGGCCAAAACTTCCAAAACTATGTTGAATAGTAATGGTGAAAGTGGGCACCCTTGTCTTGTTCCTGACTTTAGAGGAAATGCTTTCAATTTTTCACCATTGAGGATAATGTTTGCTGTGGGTTTGTCATATATAGCTTTTATTATGTTGAGTGTTGGGGGCCAGAGTGAGGTACTCCGCCCATGGCAAAGGTCATGAGGAAGGAGGCTCGACATACGCAAAGGCGGGATCGAGCCTCAGGAGTCCCCCTGGAAATCCTCGAGCGTCTACCCCCATAACCAGAGCCTGCCTACTTTACTACTTTGTGCTCTTACCTACACCTCTGACTTTACGGGGGGCTGTCCCCCACCACCTCTTTCGGAGAAGGAGTTAACCTAGAGCTCCAGTCAATAAAAACTCTTGGGTGTGACAAGAGTGTTTTAACCTACAAACTCCTCTGAAGGTTCTCTAGCCTGCCTGACAGGCTCGTCCGGCCACATGTGATTGCTCACAGCCTCCCAACCGTGAGAGGCACGAGATGCTTTAAACCCTCTAAAAACAGGTTCTTTAGAGAAGTTAGAAAACTATAAGTATAAGTATAGTGGGCTAATTAGAAATTGTGTTGGTGAAGGGTTTTTCATTTGTTGAGCCAATGTTTGTTGCTAAGTCTCCATATCCCCTGCCCTTACACACATTAATGAATATATAGAAGAAATAAGTATTAACCTTTGATATTAATCACGTTAGACCTTAGGCTAAGTAAATTCTTTCCTTAGCTAAAACCCACTACACCCTCACCCTGTAGGAATGTAACTTTACTTGGGTGGCGTCTGTTTTGAGAATAATCAGCCCTGGAGAAATAAGTGTCCTGATTGACTGACCGCTGTCACAAGGAGAGGGTCGTAAATTGTCAGCAGGCCCCCCTGGCCAGAAGATGATGTAACACCCCTAAGACCTCTGTATACATTTGTGTGAAGCACCTGACTTTAATAAAAGTCAGGACTGCTGTCCCCACGTGACTTTTGCATAACATCTCAGTGTATAAAAGTAGACCATGGAAAATAAAGAATTGGGATCAGTTTCTCGAAATACTGGTCTCCCCATGTCGCTCTCTCTCCCACTCTGGCTGAGTCTCCATCTGAAGCGCGGAACCCACCATGCTTACTAATTATGCCTGGGCTTCTAAGATCCGACCAGGGAGGCCTCAGTGTCTCCTCTCCTTCGGGAGAACGGAAGGACGCCTGCGGCCTACGTAAGTGGTGCAAACTTCTTGTCTTGAAGTTTTATTGGTCTCCCGCGTAAACCAAGCTACTCAGCCTCTTTTCTCCACTGAATTTTCCTACTGAGCTATCCTTATTCTATTACTCTTTATGTCTTTAATTAATATCTAATTGAAGCTATTGTATCCTGATCTTCGCCTACGCCGTCTCTCCTTCGAATACCCTGGATCAGCTGGGGCTGGTCCCCGGCAGTTGAGGTATGTTCCTTCTATTCCTGCTTTCTGGAGAGTTTTTATCATAAATGGATGTTGAATTTTGTCAAAGGCTTTCTCTGCATCTACTGAGATAATCATATGGTTTTTATTTTTCAATTTGTTAATGTGTCTGGTACTGGCACAAAGACAGTAATATAGATCAATGGAATAAAATAGAAAGCCCAGAGATAAATCCACGCACATATGGACACCTTATCTTTGACAAAGGAGGCAAGAATATACAATGGATTAAAGACAATCTCTTTAACAAGTGGTGCTGGGAAATCTGGTCAACCACTTGTAAAAGAATGAAACTAGACCACTTTCTCACACCATACACAAAAATAAATTCAAAATGGATTAAAGATCTAAATGTAAGACCAGAAACTATGAAACTCCTAGAGGAGAACATAGGCAAAACACTCTCTGACATACATCACAGCAGGATCCTCTATGACCCACCTTCCAGAATATTGGAAATAAAAGCAAAAATAAACAAATGGGACCTAATTAACCTTAAAAGCTTCTGCACAACAAAGGAAACTATTAGCAAGGTGAAAAGACAGCCTTCAGAATGGGAGAAAATAATAGCAAATGAAGCAACTGACAAACAACTAATCTCAAAAATATACAAGCAACTCCTACAGCTCAACTCCAGAAAAATAAATGACCCAATCAAAAAATGGGCCAAAGAACTAAATAGACATTTCTCCAAAGAAGACATACAGATGGCTAACAAACACATGAAAAGATGCTCAACATCACTCATTATCAGAGAAATGCAAATCAAAACCACTATGAGGTACCATTTCACACCAGTCAGAATGGCTGTGATCCAAAAGTCTACAAATAATAAATGCTGGAGAGGGTGTGGAGAAAAGGGAACCCTCTTACACTGTTGGTGGGAATGCAAACTAGTACAGCCACTATGGAGAACAGTGTGGAGATTCCTTAAAAAACTGGAAATAGAACTGCCTTATGATCCAGCAATCCCACTGCTGGGCATCCACACTGAGGAAACCAGAAGGGAAAGAGACATGTGTACCCCAATGTTCATCGCAGCACTGTTTATAATAGCCAGGACATGGAAGCAACCTAGATGTCCATCAGCAGATGAATGGATAAGAAAGCAGTGGTACATATACACAATGGAGTATTACTCAGCCATTAAAAAGAATACATTTGAATCAGTTCTAATGAGATGGATGAAACTGGAGCCTATTATACAGAGTGAAGTAAGCCAGAAGGAAAAACATAAATACAGTATACTAACACATATATATGGAATTTAGAAAGATGGTAACAATAACCTGGTGTACGAGACAGCAAAAGAGACACTGATGTATAGAACAGTCTTATGGACTCTGTGGGAGAGGGAGAGGGTGGGAGGATTTGGGAGAGTGACATTGAAACATGTAGAATATCATGTAAGAAACGAGTTGCCAGTCCAGGTTCGATGCACGATACTGGATGCTTGGGGCTGGTGCACTGGGACGACCCAGAGGGATGCTGTGGGGAGGGAGGAGGGAGGAGGGTTCAGGATGGGGAACACATGTATGCCTGTGGCGGATTCATTTTGATATTTAGCAAAACTAATACAATTATGTAAAGTTTAAAAATAAAATAAAATTAAAAAAAAATAAATCATTAAACAGACATACACAAAAAAATGTTTTTGATGCATAAATTATATGTTGATTCTATTTTTGTTTGTTTCAATACATTGTTTTTATTTCCCTTTGATTTCTTTGACCCATTAAGTGTTGAGGAGTGCACTATTTAGTTTCCATGTATTTGTGAATTTTCCATTTTCTCCGTATTTTTGATTCCTAGTTTTATAACATTTCAATGCAAAAAGATATTTTTTAAAATTTCAGTTTTCTTAAATTTGATGAGACTTGTTTTGTCTATTTGGGGTAACTATTACCATTTAACAGTTGTTGTCTTAACTTGCCTAGGTCTTGACTGTCTACGTATGGCTTTCCCATATTGTTTTGAATCCTCTCCCTTGCCTATGAGATTTCTGCTTTCAGGAAAGGGCTGTGGTGCTGGGTACATTGTTGCAATTTACTTATAAAGTGGTTATCCTGGGACAATGTGCTTTAGAAGAGAGGATGCAAAAATGTTGTCTTGGAGTTATTAACAGGTTATTTTCCTTGACAAAGGAAAAAAAGGTGTCTCTAATGTAAAAGTCCCGATGATTTAGTCCAAAGATTGTGGACTGCATGCTTCGTTAAATGTCTCAGTTTTTCATTGCTACTCCATGCTTTGTAAAGACTAGTTTCCCAATCAGTTCACTACCCCTTAAATCACCTTCCCTGTGTCCCTGGGGGACCCTAATGCCTGTGAATTGGGTAATAGTATACTTCTGGTACTAATTGTAAGTGATAGAACACTTATATGGAACACTCTTTACACATGCCCCATGTCAATCTGTTCCAGGCCTGGCAACAGTAAGCACCTCCCTATGAGACAGAACATTTCTTGGGGATTACTGTACTCCTCTGGTTAGTCCATTAGTGTTTGGGGTTTTGCCCCAATTTCACTGTGACCCTGTCTTTGATTGCCCAGAAATGTATTGCACGTCCTACATATCGTATTGTTGAAGGTCTTAAGACCTTGCTGAAATTAAAAATTCTACAGATGCCAAAAGCCATACTTCCAATCAGGCAGACAACAAGCTTACCACAGTGAAGAAAGTCTGGGGCCAGTGGAGAGCTGTCTTCCCCTCTCACTCCAGCATTGAGGTGGAGAACGCCATGTACCCAAACTTTTAGTGCCTTCCACTCAGGAGCTTCTGCTTCAAAGGTTTTAGCCCAAAGCAAGGCTATATGCCCTCACCCCCACCCTGTGGCATAGTGGTAAAGACTGCCTTCCAGTGCAGGATTTGCAAGAGATGCAGGTTCAATTCCTGGGTCCAGAATGTCCTCTGGAGCAGGAAATGGCAACCCACTCCAGTATTCTTGCCTGGGAACTCCCCTGGACAGAGGAGGCTGGTGGGCTACAGCCCATGGGCTTGCAAAGAGTCTGACATGACTGAGCACACACACACACACACACACACACACACACACTTTCTTAACCCCATTCATCAAAAGTTACTAGGCTGGACAGCCCCCACATCCCTTGTGAACCAGTCACCCTCAACCACAGAGAAGAGAGAAGTTCAAAATGGGGAGTGGAAAAGGAGAGGAGTCAGGATGAGAGGGATGGTTAGCTATGAGGGATGGGGACAAGTAGCCCAGCAAGTTTTGACTCCTTCCTTCCTATCTTCTTCCTTCCTCACAGTCTACAACTTGTAGCATTTCCTGCATTAAGAACTTCAGGCAAAGGAATAAAGATGTAGAATCATTTGCCCTAAGAGTCAGTTGGTTAATAGGCTGGTTCTCCAAGGCACCTACCACCCTATTTTCACTTAGGTTTACTGGAAGTTGGTTAAAATTTCCTCTCTAAGTCCTTCCCCTTTATTCCATCCCCGAAACACATCAAATACTGTGAGCTCCCTTTGGATTCCTGTGCAGTGCCTACCTCATTTTCTTGGGAAGCCCAGAAGAGTGTTAGTATATCTTTCACTGTTTCTGCCTCTGATACCTTGGGGCTACTTTGCTTAAACAGAAATGCAGGACTAGATGTAACTGTGCTTTTTCACTTCTGAGTGTAATGGTTGATGAAAACCAATGGGTCCTTGGTTTTCCAGATGATGGTATAACATGGTACTGAATGGTTGTTGCTGAACGAAAAGACACCAGGATTCTTGACCTCTGGAGAAGAAGAATTCTATCCAGGGCCAGAAACGAGGCTTGATCGCTCAGAGCTTTTGTGTAACAAAGTTTTATTAAGTATAAAGGAAATAGAGAAAGCTTCTGACATAGACATCAGAAGGGGGCCAAAAGAGTACCCCTGCTAGTCTTCAGCTGGATGTTATATAGTCACTGCTGTTAAGTCACTTCAGTTGTGTCTGACTCTGTGCGATCCCATGGACTGCAGCCTACCAGGCTCCTCCATCCATGGGATTTTCCAGGCAAGAACACTGGAGTGGGTGGCCATTAGCAGTCTGTTAATCAAAGAAAGGAATGTCTTAAAACTCAGAATGGCACCAGGCCCCTCATTCATAAGATGCATTTTGGGATAATCTTGGCACCAGATGATTCATCCCAGGCCATGAAACGATTGACTTGAATCTTGCAGAAGGGCAGATTACCCTACAAATAGTTTTGTTTACATACATTAGGTGAACAACATCTGAGTGTAACATACTCATTTGTCAAGTAGGTTCTGAGCCATTAGGCGGAACCGACTTGAAGACAGAGTTTGGGGTAAATGCATAGTACATTAACATAGCTTAAGACAAACATTTCCATAAGAAAAATGCATTGGTTAACTCAAGGTTTTAGAATAGTTAACTTCAGGTGAAACCAGGTGTCATTATGGCAACACAGTATTTTTAGAGAAAACTCCTTTTAAATTTTTATAGGGAAGGAAAAAAATATCTCTAGTTTGTTTCCTCCTACTGTTTGAGAGAGAGAAATATGTCTGACAATTACAGCCTGTTTCCTCTGTTTGGAGACCTCTGGTCTTCCTGCCTGTTACCCTGTCAATACCACACAATCACGTGCTGGATTTTTGTACTTTCTCTATAAAACATCTGTATCTTTACCTTTTTTATAATGCTAGGTTCTTGACTAACTGAATTTTAGTTCCTTCGTATTTTCTTCATGAAATTTCATTTAGGTGGATGCCCTTTACCCAGGTAATTCTGGTAGATTAGCTGTTATACCTTCTCTCTTCTCAGAGTGAACTTCTATTAGGTCATTCTTATTCTGAGAACTCACCATTATTAATTTTTCTCACAGTGAACACCTCTGTTTTTAAACACAGTTTATTTTTTCACGCCCAGAGACACATTCTTCAAAGCATTCCACTTGTTTGTAACTTGTTTGATCTTTGCATATGAAAACACATACAACAGAACCTGTTCTGTAGTCTGTCATGGGGAGGGCAATCAAATAGGATATTGACAATTCAGACCTGAAGGTTTTCAGAGAAATGAAATGTTCTTAAGAGGTGGTGCAGGGCATAAAGGGCCTCCACTTAGGTGTGCCTGAGCAAGCTGATGGCTTCCAGGTGGGTATTTGTATGGGGAAGAGGTGGTATTGAAGTTTTGTATATAAACACCTAGGAAGCAAAGAGAGTGAGCAGTGGAGGGTAGTGCAGTAGAGGGGCAAGATGGTTTGTATTTCTACTCCAGTCTGGACTAGGGACTAGATCCAAGTACTATAGCAAGATGGGCTATTAGAATGAGGCATTTTTGGAATTACAGGCCAGTATCACTGATGAACATAGATGCAAAAATTCTCAAAAAATTCTACCAAACAGAATTCAATAACACATTAACCAGGTCATACACCATGATCAAGTTGAGTTTATTCCAGGGATGCAAGAATTATTCAATATATGCAAACCAATGTGATACAGCCTATTAACAAATTGAAAGATAAAAACCATGTAATAGATGCAAAAAAAGCGTTTGATAAAATTCAGGTCCCATTTGTGATTAACACTCGAAAAAATGGGCATAGAAGGAAGCTACCTCAACATAGAAAAGTCCATATATGACAAGCCCACAGTAAACATTCTCAATGGGGAAAAACTGAAAGCATTCCCTCTCTGATCAGGAACAAGACAAGGGTGCTCACTCTCCTATCATGCAACATAGTTTTGAAGTCCTAGTTATGGCAATCTGAGAAGAAAATGAAATAAAAGTAATCTGGATGGGAAAAGAAGAAGTAAAGCCTTACTGATTGCAGATGACATGATACTCTACACAGAGAACCCTAAAGATAGTATCAGAAAATTACTAGAGCTAATCAGTGAATTTAGCAAAGTAATGGGATACAAAATCAATACACAGAAATCACTTACATTCCTATATACTAACAATGAGAAATCAGAAAGAGAAATTAAGGAAACAATCCCATTCACCATCGGATCAAAAAGCATAAAATATCTAGGAATAAACCTACATAAGGAGACAAAAGAACTGTATAACTGTATAAACAGAGAGATACTGATGAAAGAAAGCAAAGATGATGTGAACAGATGGAGAGATATTCCATGTTCCTGGGTTGGAGGAATCAATATTGTGAAAATGACAATGTTACCAAATGCAATCTACAGATTGAATGCAATCCCTATGAAAATACCAATGGCTTTTCCCCACAGAACTAGAATTTTTTTCACAATTCATATGAAGAAACAAAAGACCCCAAATAGCCAAAGGAGTCTTGAGAAAGAAGCATGGAGCTGGAGGAATCAGCCTTCCTGACTTCAGATTATACAACAAAGCTACAGTCATCAAAACAGTATGGTACTGGGGCAAACACATAGATACAGACAAATGGAGCAAAATAGAGAGCCCAGAAATAACCCCCACACTTATTGGGACCTTGTTTTTGAAAAAGGAGGCAAGAATATACAATGGAGCAAAGATAGCCTCTTCAATAAGTGGTGCTGGAAAACTGGATAGTTACATGTAAAAGAATGAAATTAGAGCATTTCCTAACACCATACACAAAGGTAAACTCAAAATATATTAAAGACCTAAATGTAAGACCTGCAAATATTAAATTCTTAGAGGAAAACATAGAACACTTGATGACAGAAATCAAAGCAAGATCGTACAGTAATGGAAATAAAAACAAAGGTAACAACTGGAACCTAGTTAAAGTTAAAAGTCTTTGCAGAGCAAAGGAAACTATAACTAAGGTGAAAAGTCAACCCTCAGAATGGGAGACAATAATAGCAAATGAAACAACTGACAAAGGATTAATTTCCAAATATACAAATAGCTCATACAATACCAGAA
This sequence comes from Bos indicus, assembly GCF_029378745.1. Lineage (NCBI taxonomy): Eukaryota > Metazoa > Chordata > Mammalia > Artiodactyla > Bovidae > Bos > Bos indicus. The sequence goes on from NC_091789.1 coordinate 5,405,158, forward strand.
AAACAAATAATCCAATTAAAAAGTGGGAAAAAGACCTAAACAGGTATTTCTCCAAAGAAGACATATAGATGGCTAACAAACACACGAAAAGATGCTCAACATCACTCATTATTTGGCTCACTCACTGAGTCGTGTTCGATTCTTTGTGACTCCGTGGACTGCAGCATGCCAGGCTTCCCTGTCCAGCACCAATTCCAGGACTTGCTCAAACTCATGCTCATCAAGTTGTTGATGCCATCCAACCATCTCATCCTCTGTTGTCCCCTTCTCCTCAGCATCTTTTCTAAGGACTCAGTTCTTTGCATCAGGTAGCCAAAGTATTGGAGCTTCAGCTTCAGCCTCAGCCCTTCTGATGAGTATTCAGGACTTTGTTCCTTTGGGATTGATTGATTGGATCTCTTTGCAGTGCAAGGGCTCTCAATGAGAGTTCTCCAACACCACAGTTCACAAGCATCAATTCCTCAGTGCTCAGCTTCTTTACGGGCCAACTCTCACATCCATATATGACTACTCGAAAAACCATGGCTTGGACTATAGGGACCTTTGTCAGCAAAGTAATGTCTCTGCTTTTTAATATGCTGTTTAGGTTTGTCATAGCTGTTCTTCCAAGGAGCAAGCGTCTTTTAATGTCATGTCTGCAGTCACCATCTGCAGTGATTTTGGAGCCCCCCAAAATAAAGTCTCTCACTGTTTCCATTCTTTCCCTATCTATTTGCCGTGAAGTGATGGGACTTGATGCCATGATCTTAGTTTTTTCAATGTGGAGTTTTAGGCCAGCTTTTTTACTCTCTTTTTTCATTTTCATCAAGAGGCTCTTTATTAGACAAATGAAAATCAAAAGTATAATGAGAACTTGCCTCACACCAGTCAGAATGCCCATCATTAAAAGTCTACAAACAATAAATGCTGGAGAGGGTGTGGAGAAAAGGAAACCCTCTTGCACTGTTGGTGGGACTGTAAATTGATACAGCCACTATGGAAGACGGTATAGAGATTCCTTAAAAAACCTAGCAATAAAACCACCATACGACCCAGCATTGCCACTCCTAGGCATATACCCTGAGGAAATAAAAATTGAAAAAGACACACGTACCCCAGTGTTCATTGTAGTACTGTTTACAATAGCTAGAACATGGAAGCAACATAGATGTCCATCAAAAGATGAAGAAATAAAGGAGCTGTGGTACATATGTACAATGGAATACTACTCAGCCATAAAAGGGAATGCATTTAAGTCAGTTCTAAAGAGGTAGATGAACCTAGAGCCTATTATACACAGTGTAGTAAGTCAGAAGGAGACAGATAAATATTGTATAGTAAAATATATATATATACATGGAAACTAGAAAGATGGTATCAATGAATTTATTTGCAGGGCAGCAATGGAGAGACAGACATAGAGAAGAGACTTATGGACATGGGAGGGTGGGAGGAGAGGGTGCGATGTATGGAGAGAGTAACATGGAAACTTAATTACCATAAGTAAAATAGATAGCCACTGGCAATTTGCTATATAACTTGGGGAACTCAAACAGGGGCTCTGTATCAACCTAGAGGGGTGGGATGGGGAGGCAGATGGGAGGGAGTTTCAAGAGGGAGAGGACAAATATATACCTATGGCTGGTTCATGTTGATGTCTGACAGAAAACAACAAAATTCTGTAAAGCATTTATACTTCAACTAAAAAATAAGTACCTGTTAAAAAACATTTTCAGAAGCATGATGCCCAGTATGCTCAGGAATAGGTGTAACATGGAGTAAAAAGGGAAAGGGGTGATAGAGCAGATATTTAATCTGGCCTGCCTGAAACATTTGTCCTATTTGCAAGGTTCAGAAAAAGAGTTCAGTTGGGGATCCACATGTCTAAAAATATTTGAAATGTTCAAATCAAATGATAAACCATTAAATAAGTTGTATCTCCTTCAATGACAAATGTACCTTCCTAATGAGCTGAAAGGCCAGGTTGGGATTTAGTATTCTCAGACTCCTCTAAGTTCTGCCGTGATGGTGTGGGAAGAGCTGCCCTCCTTCCCTTCCCCCGCCCATGCCCTGGCTCCTAGGCCAGGCCGCATTCCCTTCTTGGCCTACAACCCCTCCTTGGGCCTGGGAGCACCCACCCCAGCAGTGAGTGCAGTCAGCCCTCCCCAGGACAGGTCTAAGAGGAGCACACAGGCCCTGGAAACAGGCTAGGGACTGTTCAGGACTGCCAGGTACCTGGAGCATGGGCTAGCAGGGACACAGCCCTTGTTCCCATGGGCTGGGCTCCTGGCCCTGGCGGGAGGGGTGTGGCTGGAAGAGGATCAAAGTGGCCCTCTAAAGCTTAGAGCTCAAGACAGAGATATCTCTGCCTGGGCCTGGAAGCAATACTGTTTTAACAACTAGCACCACAGAAATACTAACAAATCAGAACCAGGTTGAAGGGCCTCAAATTGTACTAGTTGACCTGCTGTTTTAGTTGAAATAATGGAGACAGGGAGTGCTTTGTCTTCTGTCACACCATGTGGTTATAGCCATAAGAAATAATATAATACATTTTAAAATGTCAACACTCGTGACCAAAAAAAAAAAGTTGTGTGGATCCTAAGTTTACTTCACTTTAATTGACATTAAATACCTACGAAGAGGAAAATTCATTGCCTAGGGCTTTGGGAAAGAAAGAAAGATAGAAAGATAAAACCCTTAAGGTCCCAGCCATTTAAAGGTTCAGTACAGGGGTTGGTTTTGATGGAATAGGTGGATGTAGTGTGTGTATTTGCATGTGCACACAGTTAGAATAGAAGCCATGCCACCACAGAACATGTGTTATCAGTTATCTACAAGAAGGTCAGGAGCCGAGCCCGTGGGAACAAAGTTTGTTCCAGCTAGACCATGTTTCAGATACCTAGGAAGCCTGAAGTAAATGCAGAAATGAGCCTGTCTAGTCTCAAACCCCCAGGCCCTTCCCCTTCTCTGATCCTCCACTCTGGTCATCTACAACTTTATCTTTTTATTACCTTAAACAGAGTTCAAAGATTAAGGCCACTTTCTCCCTTTTCTCTTTTTTACTTATTGTGACATATTTCCGATCTGCACAAAATTATAAAGAATACTAGTATAAACACTATTTAACCACCACTCAGTTTAAGAAATGTAAATTAGAGATACAGTTGAAGCCCACTATGTATCCCTCCCCAATAGGATCGCTGTCTTTCTCTTTCCCCAAGAGGTAACCACCATCCTAAATGTGGTTTATCTTTCCATTGCATGCCTTTCTATATGCTTGCATATACATACATCCTCACAGGCAACTTTGTATGTATCTACTATCCATTCCTGCTGAGTGAAGCTTCTCTTAGACTTCATATACCCAGTATCATGTCTGTGACTGTCTGGAACCAGCTCTGTCCCTGGATATTTTTCTGGTGCCATCCCCTATCCACAGCCTCTGTCTGTCTCAGCCCCTGTGAATCCTAATTTCCTCGCCAGTCCAGCCCCTACCGTCCTGTTCAATTTACCTCCAGCAGCCCCAAGGCAGTGAACGAAGACTGGTCACCATAGGTGGGTCTCAACTTCTCCCCCTGTGGCTGTCAACCAGCGCTTCTCAAACCTTGGCTGCATCAGAATCCCCTGGAGGGCTTGTTAAAACACAGACTACTGAGCCCCACTCCCAGTTTCTGACTCACAGGTCTTGAGTGGAGCCTAAGAGTTCGTGGGTGATGCTAATAATGCTATTTTAAGGGCCAAACTTTGAGAACCAGTGCTCCAAATCAGCGTCTGGGCTCAGGCTCAGCAGCACCATCTGGCCTCCAGGCAAGCTGGGCCATCCCTCAGGTTTCCTTCAAAAGCACCCAGCAGTACTATGAAATACACATATAACACAAGTCCTGTGTACTTTTAAATGTTCTAGTAGCCACATCTAAAAAGTAAAAAGAGGGCATCCCTGGTGGTCTAGTGGTTAAGAATCCACCTTGCAGTGCAGGGGACACAGGTTCAATCCCTGGTACAGGAAGATCCCACATGCTGAGGTGCAACTAAGCCCATGTGCCCAGCTCTGAAGCCCGTTTGCCCTAGAGCTCATGCTCCACAAGAGAAGCCACCTCAGTGAGAACCTGTGCACCGTAAGAGGAGAAAGCCCACGTGTAGCAATAAATAAATTTTTGAAAAAGTAAAAAGGAACTGGAGAAAATAATTTTAATGCTATATTTAATAGTAGATTATCATTTCAATGGGTAGTTATTAATGAGACTTTACACCATCTTTTACATTTGTAGCACATTTCAACTAAGATTAGCCACATTTTCCAATGCTCAGCAGCCACACATGGCTAGTGACTAGTACAGTAAACAAGTGCAGATCTAAAGCCTTGACCTCTATTTCTGTCTTACAGAACTGTTTTAAATACAAATTTTTGGGGGGGCTGCAATAAAAGAATTTACAACAGGCTTATCAAATGGTGGAATGTGATGATGCCTTCCAATGATGTAAAACGGCTTCTCATTTTTAAAGAGATTTAAATCAGGATTATTTATATACATAAATCTATCTACATTTCAGTTTACTTCTTTAAAACTTAGTTTTAACTAGAACAAATGCTGTCAAATATATCTGTGGAAGATAAAACCCAATTAGATATTGGATTTTTTACTAGATATTATTAGACAGTTGCTTTTTGGGGGATGGATTTGGGAAGGAAATCAATGTAAATAATATTCCCATGGGCTTCTGAAAAATCTAAAAATAGCGAACAATGGATCCTTTCTTCTTTGTCTTCTTTCTAGTCTTCCAAACTGCAGGAAGAAATGAGAGAAAATGAATGATTATACAGCATCAGTCAGCACCAGAAACTTTCTAGATCTAAGAAAACAGTCTGCTGCATCTGAGGGTTGTATCTCAACAAGGAGAGAAGAAAAACCCATTTTCCTCTTGTAACCTTCACCCTGGATACTGGGTGCATATACAACCCGAGGGCTTCAATCATGTGATCCTACCAATCTTGTCTCCCTCTTGCCCAACACCATAAATGCTTTTCTTTTCCCCCTTCCTTTGAGAGGCTAGTCTGGGACTAAAATCACCCTTTCTACCTTAAAAGCCTGTGCTCACTCCACAGATGATACTCCCTTACCCTCCCAGACCCTCGGTTTCCATATCTACCATATGAGAAAGAGGCTGTTATTATGAAACATATCACTGTGCAAACGAGGGAGAAAGTGTTAATCATTAAAAGACAATACATATACCTTCACTACCAACTCAGTGATAAACATCAGTCATCCTATGACTGTTTCTTTTGACTGTCATATAAAATACCCAAATCTACAACTGAACAAATATTTCAGTATTAATCACTAAATGTGGTCCTACTTGAAATTCTGAACAGTTTGCTATTCGTAAATAGTTACGCTCTAAAAGGGGTCTTCTCTTAATGCCGGCGACTGCACTTCTGTGGTCAAGAAATGAAGGCCAAACTAGTGCACAGCCCAGTTGCTGCTGCTTTTAGTCATTGTTTTCTAAAGAAATACTGGTCTTAGGTACTGACACATTTACAAATTGTTGGTAGTCTTACAGATAGAGGACAAAAGACCTCATAAGAACAAATGAGAAGCCATGAAGTGTATTTCACTTCAAGCTCTTTATATTAGTGGGAACAGGAATGTTCTATAAACATTAGGTAAATTTGAGTTGTTGAACTAATTTCAAACCAACGTTTTCTTAATTTACTCTGAGAATTAAAAAGCAAAAACAAAATTGGCAAATGCCTGGGAACAGCTGGGTTATTTTCAAAGCTATACACAGATACCTGGGCTTTCTGGGCCTGTCCTTTGCTGGGTCCAGATCCTTTTCTGGTTCTTCTTGTTTTCTGTTATACTTCTTTTCTTTCCCCTCACTTCTGGTGCCCTGCGCCTCTTCTTTGGAGTTCTCATCCTGGCATTCAGCTGTTTCTTTAGAGAGGAATCATAGACTTTGGGACCAGACATTCACAGAAAAAACATCCCAACACCTAAGGAATGGCAAGATATCCAGTACTCTACCCTTAGGAGAAGCAGGAGGACAGAAGCAACTAAGCAAAGAGTAACTGGGGGCCTTCCTTCTGGCGGATGCAACACTTCCATGGCCCTCATTTGCTGCTGCTTGATCATTTTCACAATGACATTATTTCTTTTTTTCTGGTACATCTGTCACCCTGTGCTACTGATTACTTGTGCTCAAGGATCAGAATCCTTTGGGTCTGATGCATTCTGGATGTTTTGGCCAGAACTTTTTCGCCAAAATATGCTTCACCTCAATAACAAATTCTATGGGGAAGCTCCTGAGTTCCTCAATCCCCTAAATATTTCATTTTGACCAAGTGCTCCTGTATAAGTTCATAATGTTTTGGGATCAACTTTCCAAGAATCTTGACATTTTTAAAAGCTATGAACCAAATATGAGGTCTGCCATTTGCTTGTTCTCTTCCATGTCCTCTCAAGCTCCCTCTCGAACACCTGCCTCCACTGACCTTCACCTGTGGGCTCATAACTGGCACTGTTCATCTCAGACCTTTACCAGGGTTGGTAGAGGGCAGCTTATTTTCACCCCAAACCAAAGAAGTCGTTATGAGGTTGGGCTTCTACTGGGCCCCTCTGGCCTTCGATTAAAGGAGGCCCTGACTCCCGGCCTCCCCTCCTGAGGCACGCCGCCCCGTCTGAGCCTGCCCCCTCCTCGGGATCCCTGGTCCCCAGATCCGGCCTGCAGATGCCAGTGTCTCCATCCCTCCCAACTCCCCCCCCGCCCCTCGAATGCTCACTCTCAGGGGCGACAGGCTCCTGTGGCATCTCCCGCAAGCTGGGCTCCTCAGACTCCTTGGTGGCCGTCTCCCATAAAGAGGCCTCCTCGGGTGCCTTAGCCTCCTGGGCTTCCTCCGCCTGCTGCGCCTCCTGGGCTTCCTCAGCCTGCTCCACCTCCTGATCCGGGGCTTCCTCAGCCGGCCCCTCCCCCGATACATCCAATGGTACCTGGACCTCGGATAACCCGGCCACGGCGGCTGAGCTGTGGTCAGACAAGCGCGGCCTGGTCTGGTACCAGACCAACACGCGGTCGTCATTTGGCGGAAGTATGATGTGGTTGTCGGACAAACGGTTCATCATCGAGTGCATCAGATTTAGGACCGTTAGGCTGAAGCCGCTCATGGGGAAGTGGCGCGAGACCACGAAGCGGTTCACGCCCTGCGCCTGCTCCTCCACCTCCCTCTCCTCAGCCGGCCTGATGTCGGAGTCTTCCTCAGCGTTCCCGCCCTCCAGGGCCGCCTCCCTCGGGCCTCCTGAAGCCCCCACAGCTGCACCTGCCTCAGCCTCAGGCATGGAGTCACCCCTGCGAGGCTCAGAGTTGCGGTCCACACCGTCACGGGCTCCGGCCTGGGCCCCCACTGCACCTGTTGGGCCTTCCTGCCCGCCATGGGTCAGATCTCCATCCCCCGTGGTAGACATGGCGGACGGCAGTTACCTCAGCCGGGCGGGCGACGATGGCAATGGCGCAGGTGGTGGCACCCGAAGTGGCTGCCCTGAGAGGAGGCTGAGGGAAGTGAGATGGACCGAGGCAGTCACGGAAGGGACCACAGAGGAGGCCCCACGACCGGGAGGGTAGGCGGCCAATGGCGGAAGCGTCCGACGGAAGTCGGGCCTCAGGCAGTGGAGCCAGGCCACAGTCGAGGGGCGGGGCCGGAACAGTTAACGGTGGCATGTGACCCCTCGTCACGAGCTTTGGGCTCATTTGCTGACAAACAAGGATTGACGTGCTCTGTGTCCAATGAACGGCCAAGGCCCTTGGTTGTCAAATTGCTCACAATTGCCTACTTGTTCTTTGACGCGTTAGGGTTCTGACATGTCTGGAGGTCTTCTAGGCTCGTGTCCTTTATGTAATTGTGCAGGAAAGTATTTATGAAGGCATCCTGGGCCATGTGAACTGAGAGAAATTTCCCACCTGGGAATTTCCACCTGGTAATGGCTCATGTGAATAGAGACAGGGTCATAAAAATGTTGTATATCTCAGATGTTAGCAGTACTAAAAACCTCCGAAGAAGAGAAAGAGAATTTGGACAATTTAACTTAGTGAAAAACAGTTGGAAAAGAGTAGACAAATTGAAATGAATGCAGTCAGAACTGAATGTTGAGAAGTGTTGGAGAAGTTAGGAGCTAGAAGGTGTATAATGAACCCAGACAAATTCACTTAACGCTTTGAAGACTGAATAATAAAAGAGAGGTTTCTTTAAAGGATCAGGTCATCTCCTAAGTGCTAAGCATGACAGATGTTAAAAGGGCCACCTTCCTAGGCTGTTTCAGAGGCAACAGTCCCAGACTTTTTATTGATCTCAAGATCTACTTAGTCCAGACCCCAAGTGTAATTTTGAAAATTATACAGAAATTAACTGCTTTTACAGTCATTCTGTAAAAAAAGTTTTGTAGCACTAAAAATATTTTTTGAAAAAGACATAGCCGATTACATCTGGATGTTACATTTAGGAAAAATACTAATAAGTCTCATAATTGTAAAGAGGGGATTTTTTCCCCTTTCATTCAGTTCAGTTCCAACCGAATTTCAGTGTTTGCATTTTTCCTCTGTCTCACCTCGTGAATGGAGCATGGTGTTGCTGTAAATCATTGGTTTAAATTTGGAAGGCAATGTCAGTAATCTCTAATCCAAAATTCTCATTATAAAGACAGCAAAAAAGAGGCAGAATCCCCATCTGAGGTCTGAGTTGGTTTAACATTTGCTGCCCTAAGTGATCTTGTAACAGTTGCTTATCATTTCTAGGCCTCAGTTTTATCATCTGTATAGGTGGCGTTCAATGAAAATATGAGTGAGGTAGATGGAAGAAGATGGAATTATATTTAGGATACTGAACTTTTGTTGAAAATGTGTTTTTAGTTTGATTTTGCCTTGTAAGTTGGTGAATGTTTCTAAGTGTGTAGTTTTTTTTTTATTTTGTAAAATCTAATAATATTTTCTTTTTTCTTGTTTTAAACATTATAAATTTGTACATCTTTTCTCATCCAGAAATGAATTTTATACTTACTTGTTTTTGGCTATCTTCTGAATGTTTACATTTAACTTCTTAATTTAGGATCAATAATGACTCACAGTGTTAAGATTAAAATCTCAGTTGATTTTTAAACAGCTCACCTATAATACCATTTGTTACACATGAATTCCCCTCTGTAAGGTTTTGTGGGCTTCCGGGGTGGCCCTAGTGGTAAAGAACCTGCCTGCCAGTGCAGGAGATGTAAGAGACCCGGATTTGACGCCTGGGTTGGGAAGATTCTGTGGAGGAGGGCATGGCAATCCATTCCAGTATTCTTGCCTGGAGAATTCTAAGGACAGAGGAACCTGGGGTGGGCGGAGGGGGCTATAGTCCATAGGGTCACACAGAGTCGGACACAACTGAAGCAACTTAGTATGCACACACATAAGGATGTGTGGCCAAGTCCCCTTTAGCATTTCCTATAAAGAGAAGAGATGCAAGAGAAACACACATTCTCTTAGCGTTTCAGGGCTGGAAAGGCCTTTAGATATGGAATCTAAGACCATTCTTTTTTTAAGTAATTAACCTCCAATTGAAATGAATAAATTTAATAAAGAAATCTACAAACAAAAAAAGAAAAAAAATAATTTTAAAAAATTAAAAAAATAATAAATAGGGAAACTAAAATTTAGAGCTGCTAACTGGCATCCCCAAAGTCATGCCAGTTAGTAGAAGAGCCAGGACTAGGACCAATCTCCTGATCTTTAATCTGGAATTGAAACATACCTCACACATCAGCTTTGGCCATCTTCTTTCCTATTGGACTTGTCTTAGAACAGTGTGATAGAACATGAACATCAGACATGGTCACTCTGAGACCATATTGAAAGGAGACAAGACAGGACCAAAAGGAAGATCATACATGACTAAACATCCCCCTCTCTTGGCTAAAATGAATGTCTACAACTTCTTGACCAATTAGGTCTTTATTCTGGGTCTAGTCTCCTCTCCCTAAAGGGAAGATTTACTCAAATACCGAGCTGAGAATTGCCTCAGCTACCTAAAGACATCTAATCTAGAGCAAACCCCTGTTTCCTTGAAGGAAAAACTTCCCCAAATAACTCATCCAAACCCCAGCCTCTGTAACAGGTTCTTTCTGATACTTGGGAAGGCATCACATGGTTCCCCCATGATGTGTGTTCTCCCTTACTGCAATGAATAGTAAACTGAACTCACTCAACTACAGGCATGGTTTTGTGATCTTTGGCTGGAGGACACTGACGGTGTAAAACATTTCCATCTTTACACTGTAATGCATGAACTCAAACAAGTGAGTCAAAAGGCATTGAAAGTTTTTTCTCAGAAAAGGCTTCTCAGAGGAGGGAGGTTTTGGACCCAAAAGATGGGCAACAGGCGCAAACTAAGGACAATAAAGACAGGATGTTGTCTCTGTGTGGCCCTTGTTAAAATAGGCTTGTAAACGCCAGTGAGTCCCTGGCTGTAAAAAAGCCTGTGGCCTTTCCTGTGGCTCAGACAGTAAAGTGTCTGTCTGCAGTGTGGGAGACCCAGATTCGATTCCTGGGTTGGGAAGATTCCCTGGAGAAGGGAATGGCAACCCACTCCAGTACTCTAGCCTAGAAAATGCCATGGACAGAGGAGCCTAGTAGGCTAGGCTTGGGTAGTAGCCCATGGGTTTGCAAAGAGTTGGACATGACTTCACTTTCACTTTCATTTTCACTTTAGGAATAGGAAGGTCTGTCTAGTCAAAGCTATGGTTTTTCCAGTAGTCATGTATAGATGTGAGAGTTGGGCCATAAGGAAAGCTGAGCACCAAAGAACTGATGCTTTTGATCCTTGGAATTGGAGAAGACTCTTGAGAGTCCCTTGAACTGCAAGGAGATCAAACCTGTCAGTCCTAAAGGAAATCAGTCCTGAATATTCATTGGAAGGACTGATGTTGAAGCTGAAACTCCAATACTTTTGCCACTTGATGTGAAGAACTGACTTATTTGAAAAGACTGGGGAAGATGCTGGGAAAGGTTGAAGGCAGGAGAAGATGGGGATGACAGAGGATGAGATGGTTGGATGGCATCACTGACTCAATAGACATGAGTTTGAGTAAACTCCAGTAGTTGGTGATGGACAGGGAAGCTTGGTGTGCTGCAGTCCATGGGGACACAAAAAAATCGGATATAAGTGAAAAACTGAACTGAACTGAGGGGTAGGAAGAGGAGGCAGATGTTGTTTCTGGCCAGAGGGCAGACCTGGGTGATGCGATGGAGGTCCTTGGGTGAGGAAGGTGCTTAATTAGGGCACTCCCATTTCCTATCCCATGCTGTGACAGGACTGCCTCCATTCTTCTTTAACAGAGAAACACATACTCCCAGGTAGACGGGGTTTTTTTTCCCCTATAAGAAGTTGCAAACCCATTGACTATAGCCCACCAGGCTCCTCTGTCGATGGGATTTTCGAGGCAAGACTGCTGGAGTGGGTTGCCGTTCCCTTCTGCAGGGGATCTTCCCGACCCAGGGATCGAACCCAGTGGTTCGATCGAACCAATTTTTTTACCATCTGAGCCACCAGGGAAGTTGCCCCACCCATGAAACCAGAGTATTAATGCTTTCTTTGTTTCCTCCTATCTCTGTACATTCTTTCTTCAGAAGTTTGAACAAGACCATCACTATTCACTTTAGAGGAGATAGCATGTTACCAAACTAAGCAAACAAAACAAGAGAAATCATACAAGTGTCTTTCCAGGTCAGGAACAACTAGTCTGTCCACTTGAAGCTATAGGACAAACACTCCAGCCCCTAGTCATTTAAGCATTCACTGAGCACATGTAAGCACCTACTATATACCTGGAATTATGTTCGGACTTGGGGACTCAGGTATCTAAGACCCATGGCTTGTTCTGGTTTACGATCTACAGGGTTAGACAGACACTTGGGCAATGACGACTCACTCTGTTCAGTGCTGTAATAAGGATGAGCACAAGTGTTAAGGAAGCATGGGAGAGTGGATGATTAGCTATGGCCAGTAGATGAAGGGGGTGGGCTGGTGCCTGGGACAGTGTGGAAGAGGGGCCATTTCAGGGGGTCCTGAAGCTAGGAGTTCAAGTGGCAGTAAAAAGGCAGGGGCAAGGAGGTTCCTGTAGGTAAAGGAAGCAGCATGAAGAGTGGCAGAGATGTGTTGGTGTGTACCTGGCCGGGGAGCAAAATGGCAGGAGTGTAGAGCAGAGTGGCCGATGGGCCTTTAAAGTAGATAGGGCCGTGAAGGCTCCAATAAAGACTTTGCCCTTTGCCCTGAAAAGGAGGTTGGCCTCCAAAGAAAAAACCGTTGAGATGATGGTAGAGCTAGCAGAAGAGTTTTGGTGCATTTAGGAATGAGTTGAGTCAAGAAAAGTTCTGCTAAGGCCCTCCAAGGTCTTTCTGGCAAGTTTTAGGATCCCACGCTTTTCTTCTTTATAAAAGTAATACATATTCTTTGTACAACAGATTAATAAACCATATAAGACTAAAAAGGGAAACAAAAATTCACACATATCTTGCCCATACAAATGGAAAAGATAATAATAGATATATAAGCAAAAGACATGGGTAGATAAATCATAGATAAATACAAATGATTTTTAAACATATGGACTCATTCTCAAACAATTCAAATTAAAATTATATTGAGATAATGATGATGACTAGCATTTATTAAATACTTATAGGTTGGGCACTATTTTAAAAACGTACATTATGTTATTTACTCCTTGGAACAGCCTTATGATGTGAGTACTGTTGTTATCCATCTTTTGCAAATAAGGAAACCAAACACAGAGATCTTTAGCAACATTCTCAAGGGTACACAGACAATAAGGAACAGAGCCTGGATTAAGAAGATAAAAATTGCCCTTAATCTCACTATCTAGAAAGGATCACTCTGCTATTTAGCAAATAGTTCAGTTTCATTTTTCTGAGTTGGCAAAAGACTCTGATTGTTAATTCTTCTCTTTGATTAGAGAATCCCAGTCTCCAACCCTTAAATAATAGGAAGTTGGCTGTTGATTGCAAACAGATATTCTTGATCATGTTACGTTTTCTGTCCCTTTGTTGTTAAAAGCTGTGTGGCTTAGGGTAAACTTTCCTATGGTCCTTAGTTTCATCTTAACAAAGAGAATAATTACCACCCCACAGGGTTTTTGTGAATATTTAACATGATAATATACAATGAGCATTATCAGAATTAAGGGTTCTTAGTGAGGTTTGTCTGGGTTTTTTCAACTTCTAAGCATGCCCTTTTTATTCAGAGGAAGCAGAATTTTAATTTGGTCCTCTTGTCCACACTCAATCAGTAAATGCTTGCCTTCTGTACAGAAGAAATGCCCCCTCCCCCACTTTTATGTTCTTAGTAATTTTCATGGGAATCTTCCTCCCAAATTGTCCTATAGCGGCGTCCTCTTTGGAATTCAGGTTGGTTTGTTTTTTTAATTTTTTAAAATGTATTTATTTTACTTGGAGGCTAATTACTTTACAATATTGTATTGGTTTTGCTATACATTGACATGAATCCACCATGGGTGTGGAATTCAGTTTTTAGTCAAAGAACACTTACAGGGGATCATTGCTGACTACAACTTGTCACCCAGTGCCACCCTCAAACAGTCTTATATTACCACCATTTCTATTTCCATCATAGCTGTGAACTTTTCCCATTTAATACATTTTATCTTTGTTTTTATTACTCCTGTCCTAACTCCCCAGCCTCCCCGAGCACCACCAAGAATTAAGTGCCACAAAAGCAGAGCTTATTGTCTGTTTTCTTCACTATGTCCCCCAAACACCTAGAATGATATCTGGAACAGAGTAAATACTCAGACATTTATTTATTTACTTTAAAGATTTATTTATGAATGTCTGCACTGCGTCTTCATTGCTGCAGTGGTTCTTCTATAGTTGCAGCAAGCAGGGTCTAGTCTCTAGTTGCAGGGTGCAGGCTTCTCACTGTGGAGGCTTCTCTTGTTGTGGAGCATGGCTCTAGGCACGTGGGCTCAGCAGTGGCTCCCGGACTCTAGAACACAGGTTTCCTGGACCAGTAATTGAACCCACATCCCCTGCATTGGCAAGCGGATTCTTTACCCCTGAGCCACCAAGGAGGCCCCTTGAACATTTTTTAAATGACTATAAACAACTTGCTTCCTCTGTATTGGTTAATTGTATAAGTTACCAAGTCAAATGCTACTCTGTGTAGGATCACATTTATGAATTTGGAGAGCCCCCAGTGGGTGAGATTAAAGTTGAGCCTTGAATGTTGGTAAAGTTTGGGTAATTTCTCTATATACCAGTACATATCATATTGCCGGAGGGATGGTAAAAAATCTGCTTGCAATGTCGGAGACCCAGGTTCAGTCGCTGGCTTGGGAAGATCCCTTGGAGGAGGAAATGGCAACCCACTCCAGTGTTCTTGCTGGGAGAATGCCATGGACCGAGGAGCCTGGTGGACTACAGTCCACGAGGTTGCAAAGAGTCAGCCATGACTGAGTGACAAACACACACACATAAGTATCTTTAGATTGAAGGGGACAAGTTCATAGGACAAAAAAAAAAAGTCTTTTAATTTGGTCATTAAAATATATATAAGATGGCAGAGAATTACATCAGTGTAAATGTTTGTTTGCTTTGTGGTTAGCTCATTCTAAATTTCAACGTTTGGAGGTCAGAGAGTTAACACATTAAATTGCTGTGTCTTTACATAGTGTAAGTTAAAAATCCTCTAAAATTTTCTTCCACTACTTTGCCACAGGGTTTGAAATTGCCTATCTTAGCATCATTTCATAGGACCTTTCAGAGACAAGTACATTGTATGTTAACTTGGCATCACATCCTTCCTGAAAATACTATTATTTTTCTATCATTAGCCAGGTATTATATTAGGCAGGGTCTTGAGGAATTGGGACAGGAACCTTGAGAGCAGATGACTAGGAGAATGAAGGAAAGATCTGGGGGCATGGGGTGCTCCCAGGGATAGGAGGCCTATCTGGGGAGTGACAGTGACCCTGATTCTAGGTGCTTGGGGATGATGGTGGAACTGAGGAGGACAGCAGGGGCCACTGCTTGATAGGATGTCACTGAAAAAACAGGTAAAGGATCTAGGAATGCAAGTCTTGTTCCACTTTTATAGCTTTGCCTCAGGTCAACTTGTCTCTGGAGGTATTTGGTACTTTAAGACAGAAAAGTGAAGAAGATTCTTTGAGGTTCCATACAGTGAGGGTCTTGAGATGGGATGTAGGGAGGCTGCTTGTGAAGTATGCTATTGTAGCATACTGGAGAAGCAGTCTGCTAATGCCATCTTGAATGGGTGTCTAAGTGACCTTAACTAATTGCAGAACGAGGCCTTCCCCCCAAACTCCCTTTCTCTGATGAACTACCTTTCACCCACTTTCTTACCCCGATTCTAGAGATTAGGCACATTTAAAGTCACACATAAGGCTATAGGTATGAGCACTAATAGAAAGTTCCTTGGGTCCCAGGTAATCTCTGCTGAGTTTAAGAAATAAAACAATAAAAACGGAGTTGGAGGTCTGCACATCCTTTCCTCAAATGGTAACTGGTGTCATGAGTTTGGTGTTTCATTCCCATGTACTTTGCCTACATTGTTGGGAAATGAAAGAGGTTGTTAAATATACACTTATATCCCAAAGTACATAGCATTTTTGGCATGTTTTAAAACTTTATATAAATGGCATCACCGGATCTATGTTCTTCTGTCATTAGTTTGCCTTACACTTTTCTCTACAACCTCCAGGAAATCATTATCCTCAGAGGGGTGTGTGGCTCAAGCTCCAAGGAGTTCTAGTCTCCTCTCCAGAGGAGCCCTTGGGTCCTAGTCACTTTACCTGCAACACTTGGAGCCAGTGAATTAAGGTCGGTCTTAGATGGAGGTGAGCCTCTTCCTCTGTTGTCTTAGCCAAAGTGGAGGGCTGGGCTCACTTGCACCATGTGACCTCCTAGACCATTACCCTGGGAGCCGCACTTTGAAAACCACTACTCTAGAGCAGGAGACAGAGAATGAGATGGTTGGGTGGCATCACTGACTCGATGGACATAAGTTTGAGCAAGCTCTGGGAGTTGGTGATGGACAAGGAGGCCTGGCGTGGTGCAGTTCACGGGGTTGCAAAGAGTCAGACCCGACTGAGCGACTGAACTGACTGACTGGCTCTAGAGCAGGCATCCCCAACCTCCGGGATCTAGTGCCTCATGATCTGAGGTGGAGCTGATGTAATAACAATAGAAATAAAGTGCACAATGAATGTAATGCACCTGAATCATCCCCAAGCCATCCGCCTCCTCCCTGGTCCGTGGAAAAATTGTCTTCCTTGAAACTTATCTCTGGTGCCAAAAACGTGGGGGACCACAGCTCTAGAGCATCTTTTGCCCCTTGATATTTTAGCCTTCTTTCAACAAAATAATCTGATGCAAGTTTACCAAAAGGTGAACAGGTAGCATTCCTAGAAGGTAGAGTGCTACAAAAACTGCTCTGCTAAGCATAAAATGAAGACAAGACGTTATTGACACCCCAGTGATGAATCACTTGTCTCCAAATTTCTTTTGATTTAAACATCAGTGCAAAGATCCTTAAAGAAGCTGACAGTTACTGAAGGTGGCTTACTGGAACCCTTAACCATGCACATGGTTCGGTTAAAAGTGCATTGTGTACTAGTGAGTACAAGAGACTACATTTCTACAGCACAATGATGAAGGCACAAGTCAAGTAAGCTAATTTGAAAACTGCTTCAATTGGTTTCTCAGGAAGGCTTTTAAACCACTCTTAGTTTGCAGTAAGGATTCTGATATTTTACAGCTGTCGGTGTATACCTATGACAAAAGTACTTCACGAGAACCAAACTATGGATGTTCAAGGATGCAGTAAATTATGTATCTGGCAGAAAAGTGAAGAAAGCACTGGTTTTAAAACCTTTTAAAAGCTGCTTATTAGGTACCTAGAAACTTTTTTTAAAAGAAGGTATAAGCAGTGCAGCGTATGTTCAAGCTATTCTTTAATGATCTTTAACGCCTTTGGCTCACTGCAGCTTGCATTCAAGAAAGTCATGTTTATTTTACGCTTCTTCTTCCTCTTCTTCTGGTTAATCATTTTCTTCCTCTTGCTTTGCTTCTTCTCTCTTGATTCTTCGCTTGTGTCATCGTCATCATTCTGTGTGTCTTGTCCTGTTGAGTAAAATACTGATCTTGTACACTCATGAAAGAAGAACTGCAATTGATCTTCCGGAATTTTACCTGTACCAACCCCACTTAGTATTCTAAATTTTGGAATTTCTAGAGTACAAAAGTAGCTGAAGTATGAGTCCTTGAAAGTTGTTTTGTACCCTATTCTAGAAATTCCATTTCCTTTGCTATCCTGTTCCTTAATGCATTCTGAGTGACATTCTTCTTCCAATGTATTCAGCACCCAATGCAGCCTATAACTTGTGGTCCGTGAGAACAGAAGGATCAAAATCATCCAGGTATGACTTTATTAGATATGTTTCAGTCAACACCTCATTTGAGAAATAGTCACTGGATTCAGAGAAGTTCAACTGTGAAATTCGTAGGCTCTCCAGCATCTGAGAACTTGCAGACAAGTATTACAGGTGCTCTAAAATAGGCTCATGGACTTTCTGAATCATATTTCTGAGAATTCTGCATTCTTCAAAACTTTCTTGCCAAGATAAAGAATTCTTTCAGGGTGGCTTTTACCGTCAGACTTTTCCTCAAGCTTTCTTTTTGATTTCCTGAACAACTGCCTCCGCAATACCTGGTTTCCATTTATTTTCGTCATCTGTAAGCTCACAAGATGATTTTGTATCTCTTATCATACAGGTTGATAGAGGCATACTTTCTCTCAGTATCATGAATTACTTTATGATGTTTAGATTTTGTTTTTGCCTGTTCTAACTGGAAGTTTCTGGGGCATTAAGTTGCTTAACGATATTAATCAAGTCCTGAAAACAGCTTACACGTGCTACAAGTGAAGCAGCACATCTTTCTTGGGAAGCCTGAGGAATTTGCCTCCCCTCAACAGTTTTTTCTTCCTTCCTGTTCTCAACAGCATGGTGCCCCTCAATCGTGGCACATTCCAGTCTCCGTGCCACAGACTCTGTGACAGAAAACAGTCTCCTGCGCACAGCTTAAGGGTCTTTTGCTTTCCCACCTCAGGGCCTTTATGTTCCTCTGGTGAACTACGAGGCCAAGTTGCTCAAGTGTCCTCTATCATCTCATTAAGATACACAGGCCAGGAGGGTGTGGGTGGGGAAAGATGGTGGGCAGCCCAAGGCACCATAGTCTGTCTTTCTGGCCCCTTGAGGTGGGATCCCTCCCCTGACTTTCAAGAGCTGCCTCCTCCAAATCAAAGTAAATGTTGAAAGTCTTCAACCCTCCCTTGGACACGACTGCCATCTTCCCCTCCTCCCTTCCATCCTTCACAGCACAGGCTCTGGTTGGGCCAGTAGAGCTGATTTTATGTCACTTTCATCCAACATAAAACCTCAATAGCTTTGGCTGTGAAGTGGGGGCAGAGGTGAGAGCCAACTGCGAAGGTGGCTTCAGTGGTGCTGCTGGGGTGAGGGGGCTGCTGGGCCAGGTTGGGTGTGGGGCCAGGGGGCTGCTGGGATGAGGGGGCTGCGGGGCCAGGGGACTGCTGGAGTGAGGGGGCTGCAGGGCTGGGCGAGTGCTGGGTTGAGGGGACTTCGGGGCTGGGGCCTGCTAGGGAAGGTGCTGGGCTTTGGCCTAGGCGATAGCCCCCCTGATGGGTGACCAGGATTAGGCAAGGATGGCTGAGGAACAGAGCCCCTTCCCGGAATAGAAAGTCTGGTGGCCTCAACACAGAGCAGGACCTCACTGTCAGGCTAGGACCTCACTGTCAGGCTAGAAGATTCCCTCCGTGTCACCTGGCATTGAGCTGGCATTGAAATCTGACCTAGGTCAGGGCACGTCAAACGGGAGCAGCCAGGCTCAGGGAAGGTTGGCCCCTGCTGTTCCCTCCAGGATGTTTGGTCCTGGAGGCCTCTAAGCCTAAGAGAATTTGCTGCAAAAAGGTGATTGACAGGCTATCTCTTCCTTGTCCCTCCCCCTGCCCCCCCACCCCCCGCACTTGGCTTTATTGAAGAGGTGCTCAATGGTCCTCTCTCTAAGCAGACCCCAGGAAGAAGGCCTGGTTTAGGAGTACCAGCATGCAATATGCAAGTGAATCCAGACAGGGAGCTTTTAACATACAATAGGTTTAAGTTCCACCAATGGGTCGGAATTTATTCCCAGTATTACAAATTGCAATCAGACTTTTGCTTTTATACCACAGTTTGGTCGTAGGTTAAGAGTAGTGTGATTTTGTGCCAAATGGCCTGGAGGTCAATGCTCAGACATTCCCGAAAATGTCTAGAAGGGCCCTTAGACATCCTGGAATCCATCGGTTTTCCAAACTTCGGTGCACATAGGAAGCACCCTAGAGGGCTTGTGGGACCACAGATTGCTGGGCCCCATCCCAGTGGTGAGGATTCTGGATCTGGGGAGACCTGAGAGTTTGCATTGCCAAGGACTTCTTGTGTGAGGTTCATGCTGCTGGTCTGGCCACTGCACTTGGAGAACCACGGGTCTAATCCAACGTCTTCATTTCATAGGTGGATCAGCTGAGGCAGAACCCCAGCTGGGTTCCAGATTTGGCATTAACGCTTACCAGGTGTTATGACTTTGCAATCTGATTTAGCTGTTCTGGGCCTGCGTTTTCTCATCTACAAAATTAGGTAAGAGCCTCGGTCATTCCTACCCCGGGTTCAGTTTGCAGGTGGCTGCTATTGGGTAGTTACTCAGGCTTTTAGTAACAGCCCTCTGGTTTGGTGTGGTGCTGTCACGTGGTTCTCAGGTCCGTGAGCTTCCACAGCTTCCCTCTGGTTCCTGGGTCGGGTTTACGCCCTGGCTTTCCTGTGTGGAGCACTGAGAGATGAAGATGCTATCAGGTGGAGGGTAGGACATAAAGCTTTGTGCATTATGCTGTGGTTTTCTCATTTTGCAGGTGCCTCTTACGTTTGCTTACATTTCTAAGAATATTGGTTTTCTTTTCTGATGTAGAAAGTTTCCCAATGTTTTCTTTTTCTGTTTCCTTCATATTCGTTGAATTTAAAAATTCTTTACCATCTGATCATAAGGCTATTCAAGGATATATTTTCTTATTTTCCTTGTGATTTTTTATGTTGTATACCCTTATCCCTCTGGAGTTATTTTGACATGTGTTATAAAGTTTGGATCTTGGGTGACTTTCCTTTTTTGTAAATGGCTAAACTCTGGCATCATTTGTTGAGTAATCCCTTTCCTCTCTTTGGATGTATGGCTGTGCATTCTTAGCACTCTAAGAATATAGAATAGGTGGGAGTGAGATTTTTGTCCAAGCCCATTTTTTTCAGATGGGGAAGTTGAGGCCCAGAGCAGCTAACTGGATTTCCTAAGGTCATATTAGTAAATGGAGAAGCTCTGATTTCTTTTGTGCGTGTGTGTGTTTATTTTTGGCCGTGCTGAGGCTTCATTGCTGTGCTCGGGCTTTCTCTAGTTGGGGCGAGCAGTGGCTTTTCTTGCTGCAGAGCATGGGCTCTGGAGTGCAGGTTCAGTCGTTGTTGCCCATGGGCTTCGTTGCTCCTTGACATGTGGAACCTTTTCGGAGTAGGAATGGAACCCGTGGACCCTGCAGTGGCAGGAGGATTCTTAACCGCTGAGCTGCCAGGAAAGTCCAGATGTCTGTGACTTCTAATCTGAGTTTGAGATATATAGGTCTGCTTGTCTGTCTAGCTCCAGGGACATTTGACAGGGGCAGGTTAACTAACCAGCCACAAAGTAAATGAGCATGACCTAGGGTCTCTGAAAGGTAGAGACCAGCCTTCCTCAGCCAGCCCAGAGAAACCAGTAAGTATTTACTGCACACCTATGTGCAAACTGCCCTGGTGGTTCAGTGGTAAAGAATCTGCCTGCAGTGCAGGAGATGGGGGCGTTGTGCAGTAGATTCAGGTTCAATTCCTGGGTTGGGAAAATCCCCTGGAAGTGAAAATGGCAACCCACTCCAGCCTTCTTGCCTGGAGAATCCCATGGACAGAGGGGCCTGGTGGGCTACAGTCCATGAGGTCAGAAAGAGTTGGACACGACTGGGCACACATGCATTCAGTTACCTTTTCTGTGTTGGTGGTGGTTGTGAGAATATTTAAGATCTGCTCTCTTAGCAGCTTTGAAGGATACAACATAGTATTGTAACTATAGTCACCATACTGAATCTTAGATCCCCTGAACTTGTTGATCTTATAGTTGGAAGTTTGTATCCTTTGAACAACATCTCCTCGTTTCCCGTCCCTGCAGCCCCTGGCAACCACCATTCTACTCTGTGTTTCTGTGAGTTTGGCTCGTTTTTAGATCCCACATATAAGTGAGATCATACAGTATCTGTCTTTCTCTGACTTATTTCACTTAGCATAATGCCTTCATGGTTTATCCATGTTGCCATGACATTCAGGATTTCCTCTTTTTTATGACCAAATAATATTTCATAAATGTATATATGTATATACATTTACACCCACATTTTGTTTATCCATTCATGCACAGGCACTTTGATTTTTTCCATGTCTTGGCTCTTGTGAATAATGTTGCAATGAACAAGGAGCTGCAGACATTTCTTTTAGGTAGTTATTAAATTCTCTTTGGCTATATGTCCAGAAGTGGGATTTCTGGATCATATGGTTTTAGTTTTAATATTTTGGAGGAAACCTTATGCACTTTTACATAGTGCCTGTTCCAAGTTACATTCCCACCAACAGTGTACAAGGGTTCCCTTTCCTTTAATATCCTTGCCAACACTTGTTTTGTCTTTTTGATAATAGTCATTTGAACAGTATTGTATGAGTTCCTATATTAACCGTTTCTCAGATAGATGATTTGAAGAAATTTTCTCCCACTCCATAGATTGGCTTTTCATTTTGTTGTTTCCTTGGCTGTGCATGAGCTTTTTTATTTGATGTAGTCTCACTTGTCTATTTTTGCATTTGCTGCCTGTACTTTTAGCGTCATACCCCAACAGTTTTTTTTTTTTTTGCCAAAACCTAGGTCAAGGAGCTTGTCATTGGAAAGCTGTGTTTTCTTCCAGGAGTTTCATGGTTTCAGGTCTTAAATTTAAGTCTTTAACCCATTTCAAGTGAATTTTTGTGAGTGCTATAAGATAGGAGTCCAATTTTATTCTTCTCATGGGGATAACTTGTTTTACCCAGTACCATTTATTGAAAAGTGTTTTCCCGCTAAATATTCTTGGCTCCATTGTGAAATGTAGTTGACTGATTATGCATGGGCTTATTTCTGAGCTCTTGATTCTGTTCCCTTGTTCCATGCTGTTTCAAATACTATACTTTGTAATATAGTTTGAGATCAGACAGTGTGATCTCTCCAGCTTTGTTGTTCATTCTCAGGATTGTTTGGGTGTTTGGAGTCTTTTGTGGTTCCACCCAAATTGTAGATTGCTTTTTCTATTCTGTGAAAAGATGTCATTGGAATTTTGATAGGAATTGCATTGAATGTGTAATTGGCTTTGGGTAGTATGGACGTTTTAACAATATTCTTTTTATACAGGAAATGGGGATATCTTTCCCTTTCTGTCTTCTTCAATTTCTGTCCTCAGTGTCTTATTGTTTTGGTGTATAGATCTTTTGACCTCCTTGGTTAAATGTATTTCTAAGTATTTTACTGTGTTTGGTGTATTGTAAATGAGATTATTTTCATTATTTCTTTTTCAGATACTTTGTCCTTAGGGTATAGAAATGCAACAGATTTTTGTATGTTGATCATACGTGTTGAAAATTTACCAAATTCACTGATGAGTTCTAAAATTTTTTAATGCAGTCTTTAGGTTTTCTGTATATAAGTTCATGTCATCTGCAAACAGACAATTTAACTTCGTCCTTTCTGATTTTGATATCTTTTATTTTTCTTGCCTACTTTCTCTGAGACTTGAGTACAATCCTGAATACGAGTGGTCAAAGAGCGCACCCTTATCTTGTTTCTGTTCTTAGAGGAAAAGCTTTCAATTTTTCTGCATTGAGGATGATGTTATCTGTGGGCTTATGCAGGTGGCCTTTATTATGTTGAAGTATGTGCATTCCAACCTTATTTGCTGAGATTTTTTTTTTTATCATGAAAGGATTTTGAATTTTGTCAAATTCTTTTTTTTTTTTTGCCACTTGTTGAGATGATCATATGATTTTATCTTTCATTCTATTAATGTGACATTTACTGATTTGTATAATTTGAACCTTCCTTGCATCCCAGGGGTAAATCCCTCCTGATCGTGTGCTATGGAATTCAATTTGATAGTGTTTTGTTGAGAAATTTTGCATCTACCTTTATTAGGAATATTGGTTCATAATTTCTTATAATATCCTTATCTGGTTTTGGTGTCAGAGTAATGCTGGTCTCATACAATAAGTCTGGGAGTGTTCCCACCTCTTTGAATTTTTGGTAGTTGAGAAGGATTGGCATTCATTCTTTAAATGTTTGGTAAAATTCACCAGGGAAGCCATCTGGCCTTGGAATTTTATGTGTTGGGAGTTTTTTGATTACGGATTCATTCTCCTTATTTGTTGCTCTTCTGTTCAGATTTTCAGTATCTCCATGATTCAGTCTTGGTAGGTAGTATGATTCCAGTAATTTATCCATTTCTTCTAGGTTATCCAATATGTTGGTGTGTAATTGTTCATCGTTATCCCTTCAAATCCGTTGCATTTGTGTCATATCATTCATAATGGTTCCATTTCATTTATAATTTTGCATCTTCTCTTTTCAGGACTAACTCTATCAGTTTTTCAATTTTGATTATCTTTTCAAAAAACCAACTTTTAGTTTCATTGTTCTTTTTTCTATTTTCATGTTCTCTATTTCATTTATTTACAAATCTTTATTTCTATATTTCTCTTAAATTTGGGCTTATTTTTTTTTGTAGTTCCTTGTGGTATAATGTGTGTTTGAGATCTTTTTCTAAAATTAATGTAGGCACTTATTACTATAAACTTTCTTCTTAAAAATGCTTTTGCTGCATATTATGATATGTTTCTATTTTTATTTGTTTCAATACATTGTTTTTATTTCCCTTTGATTTCTTTGACCCATTAGGTGTTGAGGAGTGCACTGTTTAGTTTTCACGTATTTGTGAATTTTCCAAACTTCTTCCTGTTTTTGATTCCTAGTTTTATAACATTTTAATCCCAAAAGATACTTGATAAAATTTCAATTTTCTTCCATTTGATGAGACTTGTTTTGTCTATTTGGGATAACTATTACCATTAACACTTGTTGTTTTAACTTGCCTAGGTCCTGACTGTCTACATATGGCTTTCCCATCTTGTTTTGAATCCTCACCATTGCCTATGAGATTTCTGCTTTCAGGAAAGGGCTGTGATGCTGGATACATTGTTGCAGATTTACTTATAAACCAGTTGTCCTTGGACAATGTGCTTTAGAAGAGAGGATGCAAAAATGTCTTCTTGGAGTTATTAAGAGGTTATTTTCCTTGAAAAGGAAAAAAAGGTGTCTGTAATGTAAAAGTCCCGATGATTTAGTCCAAAGATTGTGGACTGCGTGCTTCATTAAATGTCTCAGTTTTTCATTGCTACTCCATGCTTTGTAAAGACTAGTTTCCCAATCAGTTCACTACCCATTAAATCACCTTCCCCGTGTCCCTGGGGCACCCTAATGCCTGTGAATTGGGTAATAGTACACTTCTTGTACTAATTATAAGTGATAGAACATTTATATGGAACACTCTTTACACATGCCCCATGTCAATCTGTTCCAGGCCTGGAAACAGTAAGCACCTCCCTATGAGACAGAACATTTCTTGTGGATTATTTACTCCTCTGGTTAGTCCATTAGTGTTTGTCATCTTGCCCCAATTTCACTGTGACCTGGTCTTTGATTGCCCAGAAATGTATTGCTCGTCCTACATATCCTATTGTTGAAGGTCTTAAGACCTTGCTGAAATTAAAAATTCTACAGATGCCAAAAGCCATACTTCCAATCAGGCAGACAACAAGCTTACCACAGTGAAGAAAGTCTGGGGCCAGTGGAGAGCTGTCTTCCCCTCTCACTCCAGCACTGAGGTGGAGAACACCATGTACCCAAACTTTTAGTGCCTTCCACTCAGGAGCTTCTGCTTCAAAGGTTTTAGCCCAAAGCAAGGCTATATGCCCTCACCCCCACCCTGTGGCATAGTGGTAAAGACTCTGCCTGCCAGTGCAGGATTTGCAAGAGATGCAGGTTCAATTCCTGGGTCCAGAATGTCCTCTGGAGAAGGAAAAGGCAACCCACTCCAGTATTCTTGCCTGGGAACTCCCATGGACAAAAGAGCCTCGCAGGCTACATACAGCCCATGGAGTTGCAAAGAGTCTGACATGACTGAGCACACACACACTCACACTTTCCTGCCCCCATTCCTAGAGGCACACATACCTCAAAAGTTACTAGACTGGACAGCCCCCACATCCCCAGTGAACCAGTCACCCTCAACCACAGAGAAGAGGGAAGTTCAAAATGGGGAGTGGAAGAGGAGAGGAGTCAGGATGAGAGGGATGGTTAGCTATGAGGGATGGGGACAAGTAGCCCAGCAAGTTTTGTCTCCTTCCTCCCTATCTTGCCTCACAGTCTTTTGTAGCATTGCTTTAATTAAGAACTTCAGGCAAAGGAATAAAGATGTAGAATCATTTGCCATAAGAGTCAGTTGGTTAATAGGCTGGCTCTTCAAGGCACCGACCACCCTAAATTTTCACCTAGGTTCACTGGAAGTTGGTTAAAATTTCCTGTCTAAGTCCTTCTCCTTAATTCCATCCCCCAAACACATCAAATACTGTGAGCTCCCTTTGGATTCCTGTGCAGTGCCTACCTCATTTTCTTGGGCAACCCAGAAGAGTCTTAGTATAACTTTCAGTGTGTCTGCCTCTGATACCTTGGGACTACTTTGCTTAAACAGAAATGCAGGACTAGACATAACTGTGCTTTTTCACTTCTGAGTGTAATGGTTGAGGAAAACCAATGGGTCCTTGGTTTTCCTGATGATGGTATAATGTGATACTGAAAGCTTGTTGCTGAACGAAAACACACCGGGATTCTTGGCCTCTGGTGGAGAAGAATTCAATCCAGGGCCAGAGACGAGGCTTGATCGCTCAGAGCTTTTGTGTGATAAAGTTTTATTAACGTATAAAGGAGATAGAGAAAGCTTCTGACATAGGCATCAGAAGGGGGCAGAAAGAGTACCCCCTGCTAGTCTTCAGCTGGATGTTATATAGTCACTGCTGTTAAGTCACTTCAGTTGTGTCCGACTCTGTGCACCCCCATAGATGGCAGCCCACCAGGCTCCGCCATCCCTGGGATTCTCCAGGCAAGAACACTGGAGTGGGCTGCCATTTCCTTCTCCAATGCATGAAAGTGAAAAGTGAAGGTGAACTTGCTCAGTTGTGTCCGACTCTTCGCGACCCCATGGACTGCAGCCTACCATGCTCCTCCTTCCATGGGATTTTTCAGGTAAGAGTACTGGAATGGGTGGCCATTAGCAGTCTGTTAATCAAAGAAGGGAATGTCTTAAAACTCAGAATGGCACCAGGCCCCTCATCCATAAGATGCATTTTGGGATAATCTTGGCACCAGATGATTCATCCCAGGCCATGGAACGATTGACTTGAATCTTGCAGAAGGGCAGATTACCCTACAAATAGTTTTGTTTACATAGATCAGGGGAACAACATCTGAGTGTAATGTACTGGTTTGACAAGTAGGTTCTGAGCCACTAGGCAGAAGCGACTTGAAGACATTTCTGGGGTAAATGCTTAGTACATTAACAAAGGTTAAGACAAACATTTCCATAAGAAAAATGCATTGGTTAACTCAAGGTTTGAGAATAGTTAACTTCAGGTGAAACCAGGTGTCATTATGGCAACACAGTATTTTAAGAGAAACCTCCTTTTAAATTTTTATACGGAAGGAAGAAAATATTGGTAGTTTGTTTCCTCCTGCTGTTTGAGAGAGAGAAAGTTGTCTGACACTTGCAGCCTGTTTCCTCTGTTTGGAGACCCCTGGCCTTCCTGCCTGTTACCCTGTCAATACCACACAATCACGTGATGGATTTTCGTACTTTCTCTATAAAACATCTGTATCTTTACCTTTTTGATAATGCTAGGTTCTTGACTAACTGGATTTTATTTCCTTTGTATTTTCTTCACGAAATTTCATTTAGGTGGATGCCCTTTACCCAGGTAATTCTGGTAGATTAGCTGTTATACCTTCTCTCTTCTCAGAGTGAACTTCTATTAGGTCATTCTTATTCTGAGAACTCACCATTATTAATTTTTCTCACAGTTAACACCTCTGTTTTTAAGCACAAGTTATTTTTTCATGCCCAGAGACACATTCTTTAAAGCATTCATCTTGTTTGAAACTTGTTTGATCTTTGCATATGAAAACAATTACAACAGAACCTGTTCTGTAGTCTGTCATGGGGAGGGCAATCAAACAGGATATTGACAATTCAGACCTGAAGGTTTTCAGAGAAATGAAATGTTCTTAAGAGTTGGTGCAGGGCATAAAGGGCCTCCACTTAGGTGTGCCTGAGCAAGCTGATGGCTTCCAGGTGGGTATTTGTATGGGGAAGAGGTGGTATTGAAGTTTTGTATATAAACACCTAGGAAGCAAAGAGAGGGAGCAGTGGAGCATAGTGCAGTAGAGGGGGCAAGATGGTTCGTATTTCTACTCCAGTCTGGACTAGGGACTAGATCCAAGTACTATAGCAAGATGGGCTATTAGATGCAGAAAAAGTGTTTGACAAAATTCAGGACCCATTTGTGAATAACACTCCAAAAAATGGGCATAGAAGGAAGCTACCTCAACATAGAAAAGTCCATATATGACAAGCCCACAGCAAACGTTCTCAATGGGGAAAAACTGAAAGCATTCCCTCTAAGATCAGGAACAAGACAAGGGTGCCCACTCTCACTACTATTATTCAACACAGTTTTGAAGTCATAGTTATGCCAATCAGAGAAGAATAAAAAGTTATCCAGATGGGAAAAGAAGAAGTAAAACCTCACTGATTGCAGATGACATGATACTACACACATACAACCCTAAAGATAGTATCAGAAAATTACTAGAGCTAATCAGTGAATTTAGCAAAGTCACGGGATACAAAATCAATACACAGAAATCACTTACATTCCTATATACTAACAATGAAAAATCAGAAAGAGAAGGAATCATTTCCATTGACCATCGCAACAAAAAGCATAATATATCTAGGAATAAACCTACATAAGGGGACAAAAGAACTGTATAACAGAAAATTTTAAGACACTGATGAAAGAAAGCAAAGATGACATGAACAGATGGAGAGATATTCCATGTTCCTGGGTTGGAAGAATCAATATTGTGAAAATGACTATGCTACAAAATGCAATCTACAGATTGAATGCAATCCCTATCAAAATACCAATGGCTTTTTTCCACAGAACTCGAATTTTTTCACAATTCACATGAAGACACAAAAGACCCCAAATAGCCAAAGCAGTCTTGAAAAAGAAGCATGGAGCTGGAGGAATCAGCCTTCCTGACTTCAGATTATACAACAAAGCTACAGTCAACAAAACAGTATGGTACTGGCACAAAAACATAGATACAGACAAATGGAACAAAATAGAAAGCCCAGAAATAACCCCCGCACTTACGGGTACCTTCTTTTTGACAAAGGAGGCAAGAATATACAATGGAGCAAAGATAGTCTCTTCAATAAGTGGTGCTGGGAAAACTGGATAGTTACATGTAAAAGAATGGAATTAGAGCATTTCCTAACACCATACACAAAGGTACACTGAAAATGGATTAAAGACCTAAATGTAAGACCAGCAGCTATAAAACTCTTTGAGGAAAACATAGGTAGGACACTGCATGACAGAAATCAAAGCAGGGTCCTACAGTAATGGAAATAAAAACAAAGGTAAACAACTGGAAACTAATTAAACTTAAAAGTTTTTGCACAGCAAAGGAAACTATAACCAAGGTAAAAAGTCAACCCTCAGAATGGGAGACAATAATAGCACATGAAACAACTGACAAAGGAGTAATTTCCAAATATACAAGTAGCTCATACAATTCAATACCAGAAAAACAAATAATCCAATTAAAAAGTGGGAAAAAGACCTAAACAGGCATTTCTCCAAAGAAGACATATACATGGATAACAAACACATGAAAAGATGCTCAACATCACTCATTATTCGGCTCACTCACACAGTTGTGTTCGATTGTTTGTGACCCCGTGGACTGTAGCACGCCAGGCTTCCCCGTCCAGCACCAATTCCCAGCACTTGCTCAAACTCACGCTCATCAAGTTGGTGATGCCATCCAACCATCTTATCCTCTGTCGTCCCCTTCTCCTCAGGGTCTTTTCTAAGGAGTCAGTTCTTTGCATCAGGTAGCCAAAGTATTGGAGCTTCAGCTTCAGCCTCAGCCCTTCCGATGAGTATTCAGGACTTACTTGCTTTGGGATTGATTGATTGGATCTCCTTGCAGTGCAAGGGCTCTCAATGACAGTTCTCCAGCACCACAGTTCAAAAGCATCAATTCTTCAGAGCTCAGCTTCTTCTTTTTTGTTTTTGTTTTTTAGTTTTATTTTATTTTTAAACTTTACAATATTGTATTGGTTCTGCCATATATCGAAATGAATCCGCCACAGGCATACACGTGTTCCCCATCCCGAACCCTCGTCCCTCCTCCCTCCCAATACCATCCCTCTGGGTCGTCGCAGATCACCAGCCCCAAGCATCCAGTATCGTGCATCGAACCTGGACTGGCGACTCGTTTCATATATGATATTATACATATTTCAATGCCATTCTCCCAAATCATCTCACCCTCTCCCTCTCCCACAGAGTCCAAAAGACTGTTCTATACATCAGTGTCTCTTTTGCTGTCTCGTATGCAGGGTTATTGTTACCATCTTTCTAAATTCCATATATATGCGTTAGTATACTGTATTGGTGGTTTTCTTTCTGGCTTACTTCACTCTGTATAATAGGCTCCAGTTTCATCCACCTCATTAGAACTGATTCAAATGTATTCTTTTTAATGGCTGAGTAATACTCCATTGTGTATATGTACCACTGCTTTCTTATCCATTCATCTGCTGATGGACATCTAGGTTGCTTCCATGTTCTGGCTGTTATAAACAGTGCTGTGATGAACATTGGGGTACACGTGTCTCTTACAATTCTGGTTTCCTCAGTGTGTATGCCCAGCAGTGGGATTGCTGGGTCATAAGGCAGTTCTATTTCCAGATTTTGAGGAATCTCCACACTGTTCTCCATAGTGGCTGTACTAGTTTGCATTCCCACCAACAGTGTAAGAGGGTTCCCTTTTCTCCACACCCTCTCCAGCATTTATTGCTTGTAGACTTTTGGATCGCAGCCATTCTGACTGGCGTGAAATGGTACCTCATAGTGGTTTTGATTTGCATTTCTCTGATAATGAGTGATGTTGAGCATCTTTTCATGTGTTTGTTAGCCATCTGTGTCTTCTTTGGAGAAATGTCTATTTAGTTCTTTGGCCCATTTTTTGATTGGGTCATTTATTTTTCTGGAATTGAGCTGTAGGAGTTGCTTGTATATTTTTGAGATTAGGTGTTTGTCAGTTGCTTCATTTACTATTATTTTCTCCCATTCTGAAGGCTGCCTTTTCACCTTGCTTATAGTTTCCTTTGTTGTGCAGAAGCTTTTAAGTTTAACTAGATCCCATTTGTTTATTTTTGCTTTTATTTCCAATATTCTGATAGGTGGTTCATAGAGGATCCTGCTGTGATGTATGTCAGAGAGTGTTTTGCCTATGTTCTCCTCTAGGAGTTTTATAGTTTCTGGTCTTACATTTAGATCTTTAATCCATTTTGAATTTATTTTTGTGTATGGTGTTAGAAAGTGTTCTAGTTTCATTCTTTTACAAGTGGCTGACCAGTTTTCCCAGCACCACTTGTTAAAGAGATTGTCTTTAATCCATTGTATATTCTTGCCTCCTTTGTCAAAGATAAGGTGTCCATATGTGCGTGGATTTATCTCTGGGCTTTCTGTTTTGTTCCATTGATCTATATTTCTGTCTTTGTGCTAGTACCATACTGTCTTGATGTCTGTGGCTTTGTAGTAGAGCCTGAAGTCAGGCAGGTTGATTCCTCCAGTTCCATTCTTCTTTCTCAAGATAGCTTTGGCTATTCGAGGTTTTTTTGTATTTTCATACAAATTGTGAAATTATTTGTTCTAGCTCTGTGAAGAATACCGTTGGTAGCTTGATAGGGATTGCATTGAATCTATAAATTGCTTTGGGTAGTATACTCATTTTCACTATATTGATTCTTCCAATGCATGAACATGGTATATTTCTCCATCTATTAGTGTCCTCTTTGATTTCTTTCACCAGTGTTTTATAGTTTTCTATATATAGGTCTTTAGTTTCTTTAGGTAGATATATTCCTAAGTATTTTATTCTTTCCGTTGCAATGGTGAATGGAATTGTTTCCTTAATTTCTCTTTCTGTTTTCTCATTTTTAGTGTATAGGAATGCAAGGGATTTCTGTGTGTTGATTTTATATCCTGCAACTTTACTATAATCATTGATCAGTTCCAGTAATTTTCTGGTGGAGTCTTTAGGGTTTTCTATGTAGAGGATCATGTCATCTGCAAACAGTGAGAGTTTTCGTTCTTCTTTTCCAATTTGGATTCCTTTTATTTCTTTTTCTGCTCTGATTGCTGTGGCCAAAACTTCCAAAACTATGTTGAATAGTAATGGTGAAAGTGGGCACCCTTGTCTTGTTCCTGACTTTAGAGGAAATGCTTTCAATTTTTCACCATTGAGGATAATGTTTGCTGTGGGTTTGTCATATATAGCTTTTATTATGTTGAGGTATGTTCCTTCTATTCCTGCTTTCTGGAGAGTTTTTATCATAAATGGATGTTGAATTTTGTCAAAGGCTTTCTCTGCATCTATTGAGATAATCATATGGTTTTTATTTTTCAATTTGTGAATGTGGTGTATTACATTGATTGATTTGTGGATATTGAAGAATCCTTGCATCCCTGGGATAAAGCCCACTTGGTCATGGTGTATGATCTTTTTACTGTGTTGTTGGATTCCGATTGCTAGAATTTTGTTAAGGATTTTTGCATCTATGTTCATCAGTGATATTGGCCTGTAGTTTTCTTTTTTTGTGGCATCTTTGTCAGGTTTTGGTATTAGGGTGATGGTGGCCTCAAAGAATGAGTTTGGAAGTTTACCTTCCTCTGCAATTTTCTGGAAGAGTTTGAGCAGGATAGGTGTTAGCTCTTCTCTAAATTTTTGGTAGAATTCAGCTGTGAAGCCGTCTGGTCCTGGGCTTTTGTTTGCTGAAAGATTTTTGATTACAGTTTCAATTTCTGTGCTTGTGATGGGTCTGTTATGATTTTCTATTTCTTCCTGGTTCAGTTTTGGAAATTTGTACTTTTCTAAGAATTTGTCGATTTCTTCCACGTTGTCCATTTTATTGGCATATAATTGCTGATAGTAGTCTCTTATGATCCTTTGTATTTCTGTGTTGTCTGTTGTGATCTTTCCATTTTCATTTCTAATTTTATTGATTTGATTTTTCTCCCTTTGTTTCTTGATGAGTCTGGCTAATGGTTTGTCAATTTTATTTATCCTTTCAAAGAACCAGCTTTTGGCTTTGTTGATTTTTGCTATGGTCTCTTTTGTTTCTTTTGCATTTATTTCTGCCTTAATTTTTAAGAGTTCTTTCCTTCTGCTAACCCTGGGGTTCTTCATTTCTTCCTTTTCTAGTTGCTTTAGGTGTAGAGTTAGGTTATTTATTTGACTTTTTTCTTGTTTCTTGAGGTATGCCTGTATTGCTATGAACTTTCCACTTAGGACTGCTTTTACAGTGTCCCACAGGTTTTGGGTTGTTGTGTTTTCATTTTCATTAGTTTCTATGCAAATTTTTATTTCCTCTGTGATTTGTTGGTTATTCAGCAGCGTGTTGTTCAGCCTCCATATGTTGGAATTTTTAATAGTTGTTCTTCTGTAATTGAGACCTAATCTTACTGCAATATGGTCAGAAAAGATGCTTGGAATGATTTCAATTTTTTGAATTTACCAAGGCTAGATTTATGGCCCAGGATGTGATCTATCCTGGAGAAGGTTCCATGTGCGCTTGAGAAAAAGGTGAAATTCATTGTTTTGGGATGAAATGTCCTATAGATATCAATTAGGTCTAGCTGGTCTATTGTATCATTTAAAGTTTGTGTTTCCTTGTTAATTTTCTGTTTAGTTGATCTATCCATAGGTGTGAGTGGGGTATTAAAGTCTCTCACTATTATTGTGTTATTGTTAATTTCTCCTTTCATACTTGTTAGCATTTGCCTTCCATATTGCGGTGCTCCTGTGTTGGGTGCATATATATTTATAATTGTTATATCTTCTTGGATTGATCCTTTGATCATTATGTAGTGACCGTCTTTGTCTCTCTTCACAGCCTTTGTTTTAAAGTCTATTTTATCTGATATGAGTATTGCTACTCCTGCTTTCTTTTGGTCCCTATTTGCATGGGAAATCTTTTTCCAGCCCTTCACTTTCAGTCTGTATGTGTCCCCTGTTTTGAGGTGGGTCTCTTGTAGACAGCATATGTAGGGGTCTTGTTTTTGTATCCATTCAGCCAGTCTGTCTTTTGGTTAAGGCATTCAATCCATTTACGTTTAAGGTAATTATTGATAAGTATGATCCCGTTGCCATTTACTTTATTGTTTTGGGTTCGAATTTATACACCATTTTTGTGTTTCCTGTCTAGAGAATATCCTTTAGTATTTGTTGGAGAGCTGGTTTGGTGGTGCTGAATTCTCTCAGCTTTTGCTTGTCTGTAAAGCTTTTGATTTCTCCTTCATATTTGAATGAGATCCTAGCTGGGTACAATAATCTGGGCTGTAGGTTATTTTCTTTCATCACTTTAAGTATGTCTTGCCATTCCCTCCTGGCTTGGAGAGTTTCTATTGAAAGATCAGCTGTTATCCTTATGGGAATTCCCTTGTGTGTTATTTGTTGTTTTTCCCTTGCTGCTTTTAATATTTGTTCTTTGTGTTTGATCTTTGTTAATTTGATTAATATGTGTCTTGGGGTGTTTTGCCTTGGGTTTATCCTGTTTGGGACTCTCTGGGATTCTTGGACTTGAGTGATTATTTCGTTCCCCATTTTGGGGAAGTTTTCAACTATTATCTCCTCAAGTATTTTCTCATGGTCTTTCTTTTTGTCTTCTTCTTCTGGGACCCCTATGATTCGAATGTTGTAGCGTTTAATACTGTCCTGGAGGTCTCTGAGATTGTCTTCATTTCTTTTAATTCGTTTTTCTTTTTTCCTCTCTGATTCATTTATGTCTACCATTCTATCTTCTAATTCACTAATCCTATCTTCTGCCTCTGTTATTCTACTATTTGTTGCCTCCAGAGTTTTTTTGATTTCATTTATTGCATTATTCATTATATATTGACTCTTTTTTATTTCTTCTAGGTCCTTGTTAAACCTTTCTTGCATCTTCTCAATCCTTGTCTTCAGGCTATTTATCTGTGATTCCATTTTGATTTCAAGATTTTGCATCAATTTCACTATCATTATTCAGAATTCTTTATCAGGTAGATTCCTTATCTCTTCCTCTTTTGTTTGGATTGGTGGGCATTTATCCTGTTCGTTTACCTGCTGAGTATTCCTCTGTCTCTTCATCTTGTTTAAATTGCTGAGTTTGGGGGCTCCTTTCTGTATTCTGGCAGTTTGTGGAGATCTCTTTATTGTGGCATTTCCTCGCTGTGTGTGGGGTTGTACAGGTGGCTTGTCAAGGTTTCTTGATTAGGGAAGCTTGTGTCAATGTTCTGGTGGGTGGAGCTGTATTTCTTCTCTCTGGAGTGCAATGAAGTGTCCAGTAATGAGGTATGAGATGTCTATGGTTTCGGGGTTTACTTTGGGCAGCCTGTATCTTGGAGCTCAGGGCTGTGTTCCTGTGTTGCTGGAGAATTTGCTTGGTATGTCTTGCCCTGGAACTTGTTGGCCCTTGTGTGGTGCTTGGTTTCAGTGTAGGTATGGAGGCGTTTGATGAGCTTCTGTCTATTAATGTTCCCTGGCGTCAGGAATTCCCTGGAGTTAGGGGTGGACTTAAGCCTCCTGCTTCCAGTTATTGGTCTTATTTTTACAGTAGTTTCAAAACTTCTCCTTCTATACAGCACCATTGATAAAACATCTAGGTTAAAGATGAAAAGTTTCTCCACCGTGAAGGCCACCCAGAGAGGTTCACAGCGTTACATGGAGAAGAGAAGAGGGAGGAGGGAGTTAGAGCTGACCTGAATGAGATGAGGTGGAATCAATAGAGGAGAGAGCAGGCTAGCCAGTAATCACTTCCTTATGTGCACTCCACAATTGGACTGCTCAGGATGTTCACGGAATTATACAGAGAAGAGAAGGAGGAAGGAGACAGAGGTGGCCAGGAGGATAAAAGGGGGAATGAAAACGAGAGAGACAGATCCAGCCAGTAATCAGTTCCCTAAGTGTTCTCCACCGTCTGGAACACACAGAAATTCACAGAGTTGCATAGAGTAGAGAGGGGTTAGGGAGGAGACACAGGTGACCTGGTGGAGAAAAAGGAGAGTCCAAAGAGGGAGAGAGCAGTCAAGCCAGTAATCTCGCTCCCTAGTGAAAAATGGGTACTGAAGATTGGGTTCTTAAAGGTACAAAATTGGTAACAAATACCAAAAAGCTAAAATTAAAAATCTAGAGTAGAGTTTGGAATTTCAAAAGTACAATGCTAAAGAAAAGAAGAAAAAAAAAAACAAGGTCACAAAAATTATAAAAATATATATATATATGAAGTTTGCATTTTTTTTTTAAAAAAAAGGGTCTTTTTTTTTTTTTTTGCAAAGTAATAGTAGGTTATAAAAGTAAAAATTAAAGGAATAATAGAGGACTTAAAATTCTTTTTAAAAATTAAAAAAAAAAGGAAAGAATGATTGTAAAAATAGTAAAAATATATCTAGGACTTTCTCTGTTTTGTTTTGGTTATTGTGGGGTCATTTCTTTTTCGGCTAGTTCCTTGGTCCGACTTATATTTCTCAAGATCTATAGGCCCCTTCCTATGTATTCAGTTCTAACCACAGGGTTTTAATCTATTGCCTGTAGGTTCCAAGGCGGTTCCCTCTGTTATAGCTTCTTCTGTTTGCTGGTCTCTTCAGTGTCTGTTTTCTGCCCTGACACAAAGGGGACGGTGGTGGACACTTTTTTTTTTTTTTTTTTAGGCTCACTTGTTCAGTTGCGCTGGGGGAGGGAGGGACGCTGCAAACAAATAACACTGGCGTGTGCTCACAGTGCCTCAGCTGCACTGGGCCTGCCTCCGCTCTCGGCGCGTGTAGCCTCCATGCCCACACTGCTCAGGCTCTAGGTTGCTCCGCCAGGAACCATCCGTGGCTGGCCCTGGGCTGCTTGCACCTCCCAGGTATAAGCCGCTCAGGTTCAGGCACTCGGGTAGTTCTCAGAGGTGCAGACTCAGTTGGGCCAGCGTTTTGTGCCCTTCCCAGGTCCAAGCAGCTCAGGTGATGAGGTGTTTGGCGAGCGTGATTGCTGCGACTTACCGCCTCCCCGCTGCTCGGTTATCCAGGTGTACAACTGGCATACCTTCTCAGGCGGATGTTGACCGTCCAGACCCCCAAGAAGTTTTAGTTAGCAAAAAAGCGTGCTTACTGTTTTGTAGATAATGTCTCTCTGGGGCTGCGATTGCCCCCTTTTGGCTCTGGCTGCCTGTCACCAGAAGGGGACGGTCTGTAGCCGGCTATCTCTGTACAGTCCTTTGTTCCGTGCGTGGGCCTGGCGATGTCTTAGGTTAGGACTGGCTTTTTGCATGGTAGATATCCCACAGTCTGGTTTGCTAGCCCAAATTATTTTGCTCAGATAGCGCTCGGGGTATTCAGGCCAGATGCTTATTCTAAACGATGCAGCTGGCGCCGTGCCTCCCTGCCCAGCCCCCGCTTGCTAATGGCGGATGCAGGTGTCTGCACTGCTTCTCCGCTGAGGGAATTACCGTAGGGTTCGTAATCTGTGGGTTTTAATTGTTTATTTATTTTCCCTCCCTGTTATGTTGCCCTCTGTGCTTCCAAGGCTCGGCACAGATTTGGCAGTGAGAAGGTTTCCTCGTGTTTGGAAACTTCTGTCTTTTTAAGACTCCCTTCCCAGGACAGAGCTCTGTCCCTCCCTCTTTTGTCTCTTTTTTTGTCTTATATATTTTTTACTACCTTTTTTGAAAACATGGGTTGCTTTTCTGGGTGCCTGATGTCCTCTGCCCGCATGTAGAAGATGTTTTGTGGAATTTACTCGGTGTTTAAATATTCTTTTGATGGATTTGTGGGGGAGAAAGTGTTCTCCCCCTCCTACACCTCTGCCATCTTAGCTCCTCCCCCCAGTGCTCAGTTTCCTTATGGGCCAACTCTAACATCCATACATGACTATTGGAAGAACCATGGTTTGGACTATAGGGACCTTTGTTGGCAAAGTAATGTCTCTGCTTTTTAATATGCTGTCTAGGTTTGTCATAGCTTTTCTTCCAAGGAGCAAGCGTCTTTTAATATCATGGCTGCAGTCATCATCTGCAGTGATTTTGGAGCCCCTCAAAATAAAGTTTCTCACTGTTTCCATTATTTCCCTATCTATTCACCATGAAGTGGTGGGACTTGATGCCACGATCTTAGTTTTTTCAATGTTGAGTTTTAGGCCAGCTTTTTTAGTCTCTTGTTTCATTTTCATCAAGAGGCTCTTTATTAGACAAATGAAAATCAAAACTATAATGATATCTTGCCTCATACCAGTCAGAATGCCCATCATTAAAAAGTCTACAAACAATAAATGCTGGAGAGGGTGTGGAGAACAGGGACCCTCTTGCACTGTTGGTGCGAATGTAAATTTATACAGCCACTATGGAAGACGGTATGGAGATTCCTTAAAAAAAACTAGCAATAAAACCACCATATGACCCAGCAATGCTACTCCTAGGCATATACCCTGAGGAAATAAAAATTGAAAAAGACACACGTACCCCAATGTTCCTTGCAGTACACTTTACAATGGCTAGAACATGGAAGCAACCTAGATGTCCATCAAAAGATGAAGAAATAAAGGAGCCGTGGTACATATATACAATTGAATATTACTCAGCCCTAAAAAGGAATGCATTTAAGTCAGTTCTAAAGAGGTAGATGGACCTAGAGCCTATTATACAGAGTGTAGTACGTCAGGAGTAAGATAAATATTGTATACTAACACATATATATGGAAACTAGAAAGATGGTACCAATGAATATATTTGCAGGGCAGCAGTGGAGAGAAAGACATAGAGAACAGACTTATTGACATGTGAGGGTGGGAGGAGAGGGTGAGATGTATGGAGAGAGTTACATGCAAACTTAACTGCCATAAGTAAAATAGATAGGCACTGGAAATTTGCTATATAACTTGGGGAATTCAAACAGGGGCTCTGTATCAACCTTGAGGGGTGGGATGGGGAGGGAGATGGGAGGGAGGTTCAAGCAGGAGGGGACAAGTGTATACCTATGGCTGGTTCATGTTGATGTCTGACAGAAAACAACAAAATTCTGTAAAGCATTTATACTTCAATTAAAAAATAAGTACCTGTTAAAAAACTTTTTCAGAAGCATGACACCCAGTATGCTCAGGAATAGGTGTAACATGGAGTAAAAAGGGAAAGGGGTGATAGAGCAGATATTTAATCTGGCCTGCCTGAAACATTTGTCCTATTTGCAAGGTTCAGAAAAAGAGTTCAGTTGGGGATCCACATGTCTAAAAATATTTGAAATGTTCAAATCAAATGATAAACCATTAAATAAGTTGTATCTCCTTCAATGACAAATGTACCTTCCTAAAGAGCTGAAAGGCCAGGTTGGGATTTAGTATTCTCAGACTCCTCTAAGTTCTGCCCTGATGGCATGGGAAGAGCTGCCCTCCTTCCCTTCCCCTGCCTTTTCCCTGGCTCCTAGGCCAGGCCGCATCCCCTTCTGGGCCTACAACCCCTCCTTGGGCCTGGGAGCACCCACCCCAGCAGTGAGTGCAGTCAGCCCTCCCCAGGACAGGTCTAAGAGGAGCACACGGGCCCTGGAAGCAGGCTAGGGACTGTTCAGGACTGCCAGGTACCTGGAGCATGGGCTAGCAGGGACAAAGCCCTTGTTCCCATGGGCTGGGCTCCTGGCCCTGGCGGGAGGGGTGTGGCTGGAAGAGGACCAAAGTGGCCCTCTAGAGCATAGAGCTCAAGACAGAGATATCTCTGCCTGGGCCTGGAAGCAATACTGTTTTAACAACTAGCACCGCAGAAGTACTAACAAATCAGAACTAGGTTGAAGGGCCTCAAATTGTACTAGTTGACCTGCCCTTTGAGTTGAAATAATGGTGACAGGGAGTGCTTTGCCTTCTGTCACACCATGTGGTTCTAGCCATAAGGAATAATATAACACATTTTAAAATGTCAACGCTGGTAACCAAAAAAAAAAAAAAAAAGTTGTGGGGATATTAAGTTTGCTTCACTTTAATTGACATTAAATACCTAGGAAGATGAAAATTCATTGCCTACGGCTTTGGGAAAGAAAGATAAATAAAACCCTTAAGGTCCCAGCCATTTAAAGGTTCAGTGCAGGGGTTGGTTTAGATGGAATAGGTGGATGTAGTGTGTGTATTTGCATGTGCACACAGTTAGAATAGAAGCCATGCCACCACAGAACATGACTGTATGTTATCAGTTATCTACAGGAAGGTCAGGAGCCAAGCCCGTGGGAACAAAGTATGCTCCAGCTAGACCATGTTTCAGATACCTAGGAAGCCTGAAGTAAATGCAGAAATGAGCCCATCTAGTCTCAAACCCCCAGGCCCTTCCCCTTCTCTGATCCTCCACTCTGGTCATCTACAACTTTATCTTTTTATTACCTTAAACAAAGTTCAAAGATTAAGTCCACTTTCTTCCTTTTCTCTTTTTATTTTTACTTATTGTGATATACTTCCGATCTGCACAAAATTATAAATACTAGTATAAACACTATTTACCCACCACTCAGTTTAAGAAATGTAATTAGAGATACAGTTGAAGCCCACTATGTATCCCTCCCCAATAGGATCACTGTCCTTGTCTTTCCCCAAGAGGTAACCACCATCCTAAATGTGGTTTATCTTTCCATTGCATGCCTTTCTGTATGCTTGCATATGCATACATCCTCACAGGCAACTCTGTATGTATCTAGTATCCATTCTTGCTGAGTGCAGCTTCTCTTAGACTTCATATACCAGGAATCATGTCTGTGACTTTCTGGAACCAGCTCTGTCCCTGGATATTTTTCTGGTGCCATCCCCTATCCACAGCCTCTGTCTGTCTCAGCCCCTGTGAATCCTAATTTCCTCGCCAGTCCAGCCCCTACCATCCTGTTCAATTTACCTCCAGCAGCCCCAAGGCAGTGAACAAAGGCTGGTAACCATAGGTGGGTCTCAACTTCTCCCCCTGTGGCTGTCAACCAGCGCTTCTCAAACCTTGGCTGCATCAGAATCCCCTGGAGGGCTTGTTAAAACACAGAATA
This sequence comes from Bos indicus, assembly GCF_029378745.1. Taxonomy (NCBI): domain Eukaryota; kingdom Metazoa; phylum Chordata; class Mammalia; order Artiodactyla; family Bovidae; genus Bos; species Bos indicus. The sequence goes on from NC_091789.1 coordinate 5,445,828, forward strand.
CTGAGCCCCACTCCCAGTTTCTGATTCACAGGTCTTGAGTGGAGCCTAAGAGTTCGTGGGTGATGCTAATAATGCTATTTTAAGGGCCAAACTTTGAGAACCAGTGCTCCAAATCAGCATCTGGGCTCAGGCTCAGCAGCACCATCTGGCCTCCAGGCAAGCTGGGCCATCCCTCAGGTTTCCTTCAAAAGCACCCATCAGTACTATGAAATACACATATAACACAAGTCCTGTGTACTTTTAAATGTTCTAGTAGCCACATCTAAAAAGTAAAAAGAGGGCATCCCTGGTGGTCCAGTGGTTAAGAATCCACCTTGCAGTGCAGGGGACACAGGTTCAATCCCTGGTACAGGAAAATCTCACATGCTGAGGGGCAACTAAGCCCATGTGCCCAGCTCTGAAGCCCGTTTGCCCTAGAGCTCATGCTCCACAAGAGAAGCCACCTCAGTGAGAACCTGTGCACCGTAAGAGGAGAAAGCCCATGTGTAGCAATAAATACATTTTTAAAAAAGTAAAAGGAAACTGGAGAAAATAATTTTAATGCTATATTTAATACTAGATTATCATTTCAATGTTTAGTTATTAATGAGACTTTCCAGGATTTTTTACATTTGTAGCACATTTCAACTCAGATTAGCCACATTTTCAATGCTCAGTAGCCACACATGGCTAGTGACTAGTACAGTAAACAAGTTCAGATCTAAAGCCTTGACCTCTATTTCTGTCTTTACAAAACTGTTTTAAATACAAATTTTTTTTTTGGCTGCAATAAAAGAATTTACAACAGGCTTATCAAATGTTGGAATGTGATGATGCCTTCCAATGATGTAAAACGGCTTCTCATTTTTAAAGAGATTTAAATCAGGATTATTTATATACATAAATCTATCTACATTTCAGTTTACCACTTTAAAACTTAGTTTTAAGTAGAACAAATGCTGTCAAATATATCTGTGGAAGATAAAACCTAATTAGATATTGGATTTTTTTATAGATATTATTATTAGGCAGTTGCTATTTGGGGGATGGATTTGGAAGGAAATCAATGTTAACAATATTCCCATGGGCTTCTGAAAAATCTAAAAATAGCGAACAATGGATCCTTTCTTCTTTCTCTGTCTTCTTTCTAGTCTTCCAAACTGCAGGAAAAAATGAGAGAAAATGAACGATTATACAGCATCAGTCAGCACCAGAAACTTTCTAAATCTAAGAAAACAGTCAGCCTTACGTATATCTGGTGCATCTGAGGGTTGTATCTCAACAAGGAGAGAAGAAAAACACATTTTCCTCTTGTAAACTTCACCCTGGATACTGGGTGCATGTACAATCCGATGGCTTAAATCATGTGATCCTACGAACCTTGTCTCCCTCTTGCCCAACACCATAAATGCTTTTTTTTGCCCCCTTTCTTTGAGAGGCTAGTCTGGGACTAAAATCACTCTTTCTCCCTTAAAAGCCTGTGCTCACTCCACAGATGATACTCCCTTACCCTCCCAGACCCTCGGTTTCCATATCTACCGTATAAGAGGCTGTTGTTATGAATCGCACCACTATGAAAACAAGGGAGAAAATGTTAATCATTAAAGACAAGATATATACCTTCACTACCAACTCAGTGATAAACAACAGTCATCCTATGACTGTTTCTTTTGACTGTCATATAAAACACACAAATCTACAACCGAACAAATATTTCAGTATTAATCACTAAATGTGGTCCTACTTGAAATTCCAAACTGTTCGCTATTCGTAAGTAGTTACGCTCTAAAAGGTGTCTTCTCTTAGTGCAGGAGACTGCACTTCTGTGGTCAAGAAATGAAGGCCAAATATCGCAAAACTAATACAATATTGTAAAGTTTAAAAATAAAGTTAAAAAAATAAATTAAAAAAAAAAAGAAAGAAATGAAGGCCAAACAAGTGCACAGCCCAGTTGCTGCTGCTTTTAGTCACTGTTTTCTAAAGAAATACTGGTCTTAGCTACTGACACATTTACAACTTGTTGGTAGTCTTACAGATAGAGGACCAAAGACCTCATAAGAACAAATGAGAAGCCATGAAGTATATTTTACTTCATGCTTTTTATATTACTGGGTGCAGGAATGTTCTATAAACATTAGGTAAATTTGAGTTGTTGAACTAATTTCAAACAAACGTTTTCTTAATTTACTCCAAGAATTAAAAAGCAAAAACAAAATTGGTAAATGCCTGGGAATAGCTGTGTTATTTTCAAAGCTATACACAGATACCTGGGCTTTCTGGGCCTGTCCTTTGCTGGGTCCAGATCCTTTTCTGGTTCTTCTTGTTTTCTGTTATACTTCTTTTCTTTCCCCTCACTTTTGGTGCCCTGCGCCTCTTCTTTGGAGTTCTCATCCTGGCATTCAGCTGTTTCTTTAGAGAGGAATCATAGACTTTGGGACCAGCCATTCACGGAAAAAAAAAAAAAAAAAATCCCAACTCATACGGAATGGCAAGATATCCAGTACTCGACCCTTAGGAGAAGCAGGAGGACAGAAGCAACTAAGCAAAGAGTAACTGGGGGCCTTCCTTCTGGAGGATACAACACTTCCATGGCCCTCACTTTGCAGCTGCTTGATCATTTTCACAATGACATTATTTCTTTTTTTCTGGTACATCTGTCACCCTGTGCTACTGATTACTTGTGGTCCAGGATCAGAATCCTCTTGGTCTGATGCATTCTGGATGTTTTGGTCAGAACTTTCTCACCAAAATATGGTTCACCTCAATTAACAAATTCTATGAGGAAGTTCCTGAGTTCCTCAATCCCCTGAATATTTCATTTGACCAAGTGCTCCTGTATGAGTTCATAATGTTTTGGGATCAACTTTCCAAGAATCTTGACATTTTTAAAAGCTATGAACCAAATATGAGGTCTGCCATTTGCTTGTTCTCTTCCATGTCCTCTCAAGCTCCCTCTCAAACACCTGCCTCCACTGACCTTCACCTGTGGGCTCATAACTGGCACTGATCATCTCAGACCTCTTATCAGGGTTGGTAGAGGGCAGCTTAATTTCCCCCCAAACTAAGAAGTCGTTATAGAGTTGGGGTTCTACTGGGCCCCTCTAGCCTTCGATTCAAGGAGGCCCTGACTCCCGGCCTCCCCTTCTGAGGTACCCACCACTCCCCGCCGTCTGAGCCTTCCCCCTCCTCAGGATCCCTGGTCCCCAGACCCGGCCTGCAGCTGCCAGTGTCTCCGTCCACCCCAACACCCCCCCGCCCCTCGAATGCTCACTCTCAGGGGCGGCCGGCTCCTGTGGCCTCTCCCACAAGCTGTGCTCCTCAGACTCCTTGGTGGCCGTCTCCCATAAACAGGCCTCGTCGGCCTCCTGCACCTCCCCAGCCTCCGCCGCCTCCTGGGCTTCCTCCGCCTGTTCTGCCCACTGAGCCGGGGCTTCCTCCGCCGGTCCCTCCGCTGGTCCATCTGAGGGCACCTGGACCTCAGAGAACCGAGCCACAGTGGCTGAGCTGAGGTTGGACAAGCGCGGCCGGTTCTGGTGCCGGACCAACACGTCGTCGTCCTCTGGCGGGACTAGGATGTGGTTTTTGTACATAAAGTTCAGCATCGGGTACCTCTGAGTCAGGACCGTTAAGCGGTAGCGGGTCATGGAGAAGTGTCGCGAGTGCACCATGCGGTTCACGCCCTGCGCCTGCTCCTCTTCCTCCCCCTCCTCGGCCGGCTGGATGTCCGAGTCTTCCTCAGCGTTCCCGCCCTCCAGGGCCACCTCCCTCGGGCCTCCTGAGGCCCCGACGACTCCACCCGCCTCAGCCTCAGGCATGGAGTCACCCCTGCGAGGCTCGGAGTTGCGGTCCACACCGTCACGGGCTCCGGCCTGGGCCCCCACTGCACCTGTTGGGCCTTCCTGCCCGCCATGGGTCAGATCTCCATCCCCCGTGGTAGACATGGCGGACGGCAGTTACCTCAGCCGGGCGGGCGACGATGGCAATGGCGCAGGTGGTGGCACCCGAAGTGGCTGCCCTGAGAGGAGGCTGAGGGAAGTGAGATGGACCGAGGCAGTCACGGAAGGGACCACAGAGGAGGCCCCACGACCGGGAGGGTAGGCGGCCAATGGCGGAAGCGTCCGACGGAAGTCGGGCCTCAGGCAGTGGAGCCAGGCCACAGTCGAGGGGCGGGGCCGGAACAGTTAACGGTGGCATGTGACCCCTCGTCACGAGCTTTGGGCTCATTTGCTGACAAACAAGGATTGACGTGCTCTGTGTCCAATGAACGGCCAAGGCCCTTGGTTGTCAAATTGCTCACAATTGCCTACTTGTTCTTTGACGCGTTAGGGTTCTGACATGTGTGGAGGTCTTCTAGGCTCGTGTCCTTTATGTAATTGTGCAGGAAAGTATTTATGAAGGCATCCTGGGCCATGTGAACTGTGAGAAATTTCCCACCTGGGAATTTCCACCTGGTAATGGCTCATGTGAATAGAGACAGGGTCATAAAAATGTTGTATATCTCAGATGTTAGCAGTACTAAAAACCTCCGAAGAAGAGAAAGAGAATTTGGACAATTTAACTTAGTGAAAAACAGTTGGAAAAGAGTAGACAAATTGAAATGAATGCAGTCAGAACTGAATGTTGAGAAGTGTTGGAGAAGTTAGGAGCTAGAAGGTGTATAATGAACCCAGACAAATTCACTTGAAGCTTTGAAGACTGAATAAAAAAAGAGAGGTTTCTTTAAAGGATCAGGTCATCTCCTAAGTGCTAAGCATGACAGACTTTAAAAGGGCCCTCTTCCTAGGATGCTTCAGAGGCAACAGTCCCAGACTTTTTATTGATCTCAAGATCCACTGAGTCCAGACCCCAAGTGTAATTTTGAAAGTTATACAGAAATTAACTGCTTTTACAGTCATTCTGTAAAAAAAGTTTTGTAGCACTAAAAATATTTTTTGAAAAAGACATAGCCAATTATATCTGGATGTTACATTTAGGAAAAATACTAATAAGTTTCATAATTGTAAAGAGGGGATTTTTTCCCTTCCATTCAGTTCTTTTCCAACCGAAGTTCAGTGTTTGTATTTCTCCTCTGTCTCACCTCGTGAATGGAGCATGGTGTTGCTGTAAATCATTGGTTTAAATTTGGAAGGCAATGTCAGTAATCTCTAATCCAAAATTCTCAGTATAAAGACAGCAAAAAAGAGGCAGAATCCCAATCTGAGGTCTGAGTTGGTTTAACATTTGCTGCTCTAAATGATCTTGAAACAGTTACTTATCATTTCTAGGCCTCAGTTTTATCATCTGTATAGGTGGCATTCAATGAAAATATGAGTGAGGTAGATGGAAGAAGATGGAATTATATTTAGGATACTGAACTTTTGTTGAAAATGTGTTTGTAGTTGGATTTTGCCTTCTATATGTAGTTTTTCTTTTTTATTTTGTAAAATCTAATAATATTTTCTTTTTTATTGGTTTTAACATCATAAATTTGTACATCTCTTCTCATCCAGAAATGAATTTTATACTTTCTTCTTTTTGGAGATCTTCCGAATGTTTACATTTAACTCCTTAATTTGGAATCAATAATGATTCACAGTGTTAAGATTAAAATCTCAGTTGATTTTTAAACAGCTCACCTATAATACCATTTGTTATGCATGAATTCCCCTCTTTAAGGGTGTGTGTGCTTCCGGGGTTGCGCTAGTGGTAAAGAACCTGTCTGCCAATGCAGGAGATGTAAGAGACCCGGATTTGATCCCTGGGTTGGGAAGATTCCGTGGAGGAGGGCATGGCAATCCCTTCCAGTATTCTTGCCTGGAGAATTCTAAGCACAGAGGAACCTGGGCGGGGGTTGGCTATAATCCATAGGGTCACACAGAGTCGAACACAACTGAAGCAACTTAGCATGCACACACATAAGGATGTGTGGCCAAGTTCCCTGTAGCATTTTCTATAAATACAGAAGAGATGCAAGAGAAACACGCATTCTCTTAGCGTTTCAGGCCTGGAAAGGCCTTTACATATGGAATCTAAGACCATTCTTTTTTAAAGTAATTGACCTCCAATTAAAATAAATTTTAAGAAAAAATCTACAAACAAAAACAAGAAAAAATACAATTTTTAAAATTAAAAAAAATATATGGGGAAACTAAGGTTTAGAGCTGCTAACTGGCATCCCCAAAGTCATGCCAGTTAGTACAATAGCCAGGACTAGGACCAATCTCCTGATCTTTAATCTGGAATTGAATCACACTTAACACATCAGCTTTGGCCATCTTCGTTCCTATTGGACATGTCATAGAACAGTGTCATAGAACATCAACCTCAGACATGGTCTCTCTGAGACCATATTGAAATGAGACAGTTCAGTTCAGTCCCTCAGTCGTGTCCGACTCTTTGTGACCCCATGAATCGCAGCACACCAGGCCTCCCTGTCCATCACCAACTCCCGGAGTTCACTCAGACTCACGTCCACCGAGTCAGTGATGTCATCCAGCCATCTCATCCTCTGTCTTCCCCTTCTTTCCTGCCCCAATCCCTCCCAGCATCAGAGTCTTTTCCAATGAGTCAACTCTTTGCATGAGGTGGCCAAAGTACTGGAGTTTCAACTTTAGCATCATTCCTTCCAAAGAAATCCTAGGGCTGATCTCCTCCAGAATGGACTGGTGGGATCTCCTTGCAGTCCAAGGGACTCTCATGAGTCTTCTCCAACACCAAGTTCAAAAGCATCGATTCTTCAGTGCTCAGCCTTCTTCACAGTCCAACTCTCACATCCATACATGACCACTGGAAAAAACCATAGCCTTGACTAGATTGACCTTTGTTGGCAAAGTAATGTCTCTGCTTTTGAATATGGTATCTAGGTTGGATATAACTTTCCTTCCAAGGAGTAAGCGTCTTTTAATTTCATGGCTGCAGTCACCATGTGCAGTGATTTTGGAGCCCCCCAAAATAAAGTCTGACACTGTTTCCACTATTTCCCCATCTATTTCCCATGAAGTGATGGGACCGGATGCCATGATCTTCATTTTCTGAATGTAAAGAAGGTCATACATGACTAAACATCCCCCTCTCTTGGCTAAAATGAATGTCTACAACTTCTTTACCAATTACATCTTTATTCTGGGTCTAATCTCCTCTCCTTACAGGTAAGATTTACTCAAATACCAATCAGAGAATTGCCTCAGCTACCTAAAGACATCTAATCTGGACAAAACCCCTGTTTCCATGAAGGAAAAACTTCCCCAAATAACTGAACCAAACCCCAGCCTCTGTAACAGGTTCTTTCTGATACTTGGGAAGACATCACATGGTTCCTCCATGATGTGTGTTCTCCCTTACTGCAATGAATAGTAAACTGAACTCACTCAACTACAGGCATGTTTTTGTGATCTTTGGCTGGAGGACACTGACTGCTTAAAACAGTTCCATCTTTACACTGTAATACATGAACTCAAACAAGTGAGTCAAAAGGCATTGAAAGTTTTATCTCAGAAAAGGCTTCTCAGAGGAGGGAGGTTTTGGACCCACAAGATGGGCAACAGGCCCGAACTAAGGACAATGAAGACAGAATGTTGTCTCTGTGTGGCTCTTGTTAAAATGGACTTGTAAACCCCAGTGGGTCCTTGGCTGTAAAAAAGCCTGCGGCCTTCCCTGGTGGCTCAGACGGTAAAGTGTCTGTCTGCAGTGCGGGAGACCTAGATTCGATTCCTGGGTTGGGAAGATCCCCTGGAGAAGGGAATGGCAACCCACTCTACTACTCTTGCCTAGAAAATCCCATGGACAGAGGAGCCTAGTAGGCTACAGCCCATGGGGTTGCAGAGAGTCGGACATGACTTCACTTTCACTTTCATTTTCACTTTAGGAATAGGAAGGTCCGTCTAATCAAAGCTATAATTTTTCCAGTAGTCATGTATAGATGTGAGAGTTGGACCATAAGGAAACTGAGCACCAAAGAATTGATGCTTTTGAACCTTGGGATTGGAGAAGACTCCTGAGAGTCCCTTGGACTGCGAGGAGATCAAACCAGTCAATCCTAAAGGAAATCAGTCCTGAATATTCATTGGAAGGACTGATGTTGAAGCTGAAACTCCAATATTTTGGCCACTTGATGTCAAGAACTGACTAATTTGAAAAGACTGGGGAAGATCTTGGGAAAGATTGAAGGCATGAGGAGATGGGGACGACAGAGGATGAGATGGTTGGATGGCATCATTGACTCAATAGACATTGGTTTGAGTAAACTCCAGGAGTTTTGATGGACAGGGAAGCCTGGTGTGCTGCAGTCCATGGGGTGGCAAAAAATTGGACATAAGTGAACGACTGAACTGAACTGAGGGGTAGGAAAAGGAGGCAGATGTTGTTTGTGGGCAGAGGGCAGGCCTGGGTGATGTGATGGAGGTCCTGGGGTGAGGAAGGTCCTTAATTAGGGCACTCCCATTTCCTATCCCATGCTGTGACAGGACCGCCTCCATTCTTCTTTAGCAGAGAAGCACATACTCCCAGGTAGATGGGGTTTTTTTCCCCTATAAGAAGTTGTGACCCCTTTGACTGTAGCCCACCAGGCTCCTCTGTCTATGGGATTTTCAAGGCAAGACTACTGGAGCGGGTTACACTTCCTTTCTGCAGGGGATCTTCCCAACCCAGGGATCGAATCTGGGTCTCCTAATTATTACCATCTGAGCCACCAGGGAAGTTGCCCCACCCATGAAACCAGAGTATTAATGCTTTCTTTGTTTCCTCCTATCTCTGTACATTCATTTTCAGAACTTTTAACAAGACCATCACTATTCACTTTAGAGGAGATAGCATGTTACCAAACTAAGCAAACAAAACAAGAGAAATCATACAAGTGTCTTTCCAGGTCAGGAACAACTAGTCTGTCCACTTGAAGCTATAGGACAAACACTCCAGCCCCTAGTCATTTAAGCATTCACTGAGCACATGTAAGCACCTACTATATACCTGGAATTATGTTCGGACTTGGGGACTCAGGTATCTAAGACCCATGGCTTGTTCTGGTTTACGACCTACAGGGTTAGACAGACACTTGGGCAATGACAACTCACTCTGTCCAGTGCTGTAATAAGGATGAGCACAAGTGTTAAGGAAGCATGGGAGAGTGGATGATTAGCTATGGCCAGTAGATGAAGGGGGTGGGCTGGTGCCTGGGACAGTGTGGAAGAGGGGGCATTTCAGGGGGTCCTGAAGCTAGGAGTTCAAGTGGCAGTAAAAAGGCAGGGGCAAGGAGGTTCCTGTAGGTAAAGGAAGCAGCATGAAGAGTGGCAGAGATGTGTTGGTGTGTACCTGGCCGGGGAGCAAAATGGCAGGAGTGTAGAGCAGAGTGGCCGATGGGCCTTTAAAGTAGATGGGGCTGTGAAAGCTCCAGTAGAGAGTTTGCCCTTTGCCCTGAAAAGGAGGTTGGCCTCCAAAGCAAAAAACCGTTGAGATGATGGTAGAGCTAGCAGAAGAGTTTTGGTGCATTTAGGAATGAGTTCAGTCAAGAAAAGTTCTGCTAAGGCCCTCTAAGGTCTTTCTGGCAAGTTTTAGGATCCCATGCTGTTCTTCTTTATAAAAGTAATACATATTTTTTGTACAACAGATTAATAAACCATATAAGACTAAAGAGGGAAACAAAAATTCACACATATCTTGCCCTTACAAATGAAGAAGATAATAATAGAAATATAAGCAAAAGACATGGGTAGATAAATCATAGATAAATATGAATGATTTTTAAACATATGGACAAATGGCTTTTGAACATATGGAATTATGCTCAAACAATTCAAATTAAAATTACATTGAGGTAATGATAATGATTAGCATTTATTAAGTACTTATATGTTGGGCACTATTTTAAACACATAGGTTATGTTATTTACTCCTTGCAACAGCCTTATGATGTGAGTACTGTTATTATCCATCTTTTGCAAATAAGGAAACCAAAACACAGAGATGTTTAGCAACATTCTCAAGGATACACAGCCAGTAAGAAATAGAGCCTGAATTGAGAAGATAAAAATCACCCTTAATCTCACTATCTAGAAATGATCATTCTGCTGTTTAGCAAATAGTTCAGTTTCATTTTTCTGGGTTGGCAAGGAACTCTGATTGTTAATTCTTCCTTTGATTAGAGAATCCCAGTCTCCAACCCTTAAATAATAGGAAGTTGGCTGTTGATTGCAAACAGATATTCTTGATCCTGTTACGTTTTCTGTCCCTTGTTGTTAAAAGCTGTGTGGCTTAGGGTAAACTTGCCCATGGTCCTTAGTTTCATCTTAACAAAGAGAATAATTACCACCCCACAGGGTTTTTGTGAATATTTAACATGATAATATACAATGAGCATTATCAGAATTAAGGGTTATTAGTGAGGTTTCTCTCGGAGAAGACAATGGCACCTCACTCCAGTACTCTTGCCTGGAAAATCCCATGGATGAAGGACTAGTAGGTTCCAGTCCATGGGGTCGTTAAGAGTCAGACATGACTGAGCGACTTCACTTTCACTTTTCACTTTCATGCATTGGAGAAGGAAATGGCAACCCGCTCCAGTGTTCTTGCCTGGAGAATCCCAGGGACGGTGGAGCCTGACGAGCTGCCATCTATGGGGTCGCACAGAGTCGGACACGACTGAAGCGACTTAGCAGCAGCAGCAGCAGCAGTGAGGTTTGTCTGGGTTTTCTCATCTTCTAAGCATGTCCTTTTTATTCAGAGGAAGCAGAATTTTAATTTGGTCCTCTTGTCCACACTCAATCAGTAAATGCTTGCCTTCTGTACAGAAGAAATGCCCCCTCCCCCACTTTTATGTTCTTAGTAATTTTCATGGGAATCTTCCTCCCAAATTGTCCTATAGCGGCGTCCTCTTTGGAATTCAGGTTGGTTTGTTTTTTTAATTTTTTAAAATGTATTTATTTTACTTGGAGGCTAATTACTTTACAATATTGTATTGGTTTTGCTATACATTGACATGAATCCACCATGGGTGTGGAATTCAGTTTTTAGTCAAAGAACACTTACAGGGGATCATTGCTGACTACAACTTGTCACCCAGTGCCACCCTCAAACAGTCTTATATTACCACCATTTCTATTTCCATCATAGCTTTGAACTTTTCCCATTTAATACATTTTATCTTTGTTTTTATTACTCCTGTCCTAACTCCCCAGCCTCCCCGAGCACCACCAAGAATTAAGTGCCACAAAAGCAGAGCTTATTGTCTGTTTTCTTCACTATGTCCCCCAAACACCTAGAATGATATCTGGAACAGAGTAAATACTCAGACATTTATTTATTTACTTTAAAGATTTATTTATGAATGTCTGCACTGCGTCTTCATTGCTGCAGTGGTTCTTCTATAGTTGCAGCAAGCAGGGTCTAGTCTCTAGTTGCAGGGTGCAGGCTTCTCACTGTGGAGGCTTCTCTTGTTGTGGAGCATGGCTCTAGGCACGTGGGCTCAGCAGTGGCTCCCGGACTCTAGAACACAGGTTTCCTGGACCAGTAATTGAACCCACATCCCCTGCATTGGCAAGCGGATTCTTTACCCCTGAGCCACCAAGGAGGCCCCTTGAACATTTTTTAAATGACTATAAACAACTTGCTTCCTCTATATTGGTTAATTGTACAAGTTACCAAGTCAAATGCTACTCTGTGTAGGATCCCATTTATGAATTTGGAGAGCCCCCAGTGGGTGAGATTAAAGTTGAGCCTTGAATGTCGGTAAAGTTTGGGTAATTTCTCTATATACCGGTACATCTCATATTGCTGGAGGAATGGTAAAAAATATGCCTGCAACGCCGGAGACCCAAGTTCAATCGCTGGCTTGGGAAGATCCCCTGGAGGAGGAAATGGCAACCCACTCCAGTTTTCTTGCTGGGAGAATGCCATGGACCGAGGAGCCTGGCGGGCTGCAGTCCATGAGGTTGCAAAGAGTCAGACATGACAGAGTGACTAACACACACACATAAGTATCTTTAGATTGAGGGGGACAAGTTCACAGGAAAAAAAAAAGTCATTCAATTTGGTCATTAAAAGTATATATAAGATGGCAGATAATTGCATCAGTGTTAATAGTTGTTTGCTTTGCGGTTAGCTCATTCTAAATTTCAACTTTTGGAGATCAGAGAGGTTACACACTAAATTGCTGTGTCTTTACATAGTGTAAGTTAAAAATCCTCTAAAATTTTCTTCCCCTACTTTGCCACAGGGTCTGAAATTGCCTATCTTAGCATCATTTCATAGGACCTTTCAGAGAGAAGTACATTATATGTTAACATGGAATCACATCCTACCTGAAAATACTATTACTTTTATATCATTAGCCAGGTATTACATTAGGCAGGGTCTTGAGGAATTGGGACAGGAACCTTGAGAGCAGATGAGTAGAGGAATGAAGAAAAGATCTGGGGGCATGGGGTGTTCCCAGGGAAAGGAGGCCTATATGGGGAGTGACAGTGACCCTGATTCTAGGTGCTTGGGGCTGATGGTGGAACTGAGGAGGACAGCAGGGGCCACTCGGAGAAGGCAATGGTACCCCAATCCAGAACTCTTTCCTGGAAAGTCCCATGGATGGAGGAGCCTGGAAGGCTGCAGTCCGTGGGGTCACTGAGGGTCAGACACGACTGAGTGACTTCACTTTCACTTTTTACTTTCATGCATTGGAGAAGGAAATGGCAACCCACTCCAGTGTTCTTGCCTAGAGAATACCAGGGGCGGTGGAGCCTGGTGGGCTGCCGTCTGTGGGGTTGCACAGGGTCGGACACGACTGAGGCGAATTAGCAGCAGCAGAGGCAGTGACACGAGGGGCCACTGCTTGAGAGTTAACAGGATGTCGCTAAAAAAAGAGGTAAAGGATCTAGGGATGCAAGTCTTTTTCCACTTTCATAGCTTTTCCTCAGGTCAACTTGACTCTGGAGGCATTTGGTACTTTTAGACAGAAAGGTGAAGAAGATTCTTTGAGGTTCCATACAGTGAGGGTCTTGAGATGGGATGTAGGGAGGCTGCTTGTGAAGTATGCTATTGTAGCATACTGGAGAAGCAGTCTGGTAATGCCATCCTGAATGGGTGTCTATGTGACGTTAACTAATTGTAGAACGAGGCCTTCCCCCCAAACTCCCTTTCTCTGATGAACTGCCTTTCACCACTTTCTTACCCCAATTCTAGAGATTAGGCCCGTCTACTACTTAAAGTCACCCATAAGACTATAGCAATATTAGTATGAGCACTAATAGAAACTTCCTTGGGGCCCAGGTAATCTCTGCTGAGTTTAAGAAACAAAACAATAGAAACGGAGTTGGAGGTCTGCACATCCTTTCCTCAAATGGTAACTGGTGTCATGAGTTTGGTGTTTCATTCCCATGTACTTTGCCTACATTGTTGGGAAATGAAAGAGGTTGTTAAATATACACTTATATCCCAAAGTACATAGCATTTTCGGCATGTTTTAAAACTTTATATAAATGGCATCACCGGATCTATGTTCTTCTGTCATTAGTTTGCCTTACACTTTTCTCTACAACCTCCAGGAAATCATTATCCTCAGAGGGGTGTGTGGCTCAAGCTCCAAGGAGTTCTAGTCTCCTCTCCAGAGGAGCCCTTGGGTCCTAGTCACTTTACCTGCAACACTTGGAGCCAGTGAATTAAGGTCGGTCTTAGATGGAGGTGAGCCTCTTCCTCTGTTGTCTTAGCCAAAGTGGAGGGCTGGGCTCACTTGCACCATGTGACCTCCTAGACCATTACCCTGGGAGCCGCACTTTGAAAACCACTACTCTAGAGCAGGAGACAGAGAATGAGATGGTTGGGTGGCATCACTGACTCGATGGACATAAGTTTGAGCAAGCTCTGGGAGTTGCTGATGGACAAGGAGGCCTGGCGTGGTGCAGTTCACGGGGTTGCAAAGAGTCAGACCCGACTGAGCGACTGAACTGACTGACTGGCTCTAGAGCAGGCATCCCCAACCTCCGGGATCTAGTGCCTCATGATCTGAGGTGGAGCTGATGTAATAACAATAGAAATAAAGTGCACAATGAATGTAATGCACCTGAATCATCCCCAAGCCATCCGCCTCCTCCCTGGTCCGTGGAAAAATTGTCTTCCTTGAAACTTATCTCTGGTGCCAAAAACGTGGGGGACCACAGCTCTAGAGCATCTTTTGCCCCTTGATATTTTAGCCTTCTTTCAACAAAATAATCTGATGCAAGTTTACCAAAAGGTGAACAGGTAGCATTCCTAGAAGGTAGAGTGCTACAAAAACTGCTCTGCTAAGTATAAAATGAAGACAAGACTTTATTAACACCCCAGTGATGAATCACTTGTCTCCAAATTTCTTTTGATTTAAACATCAGTGCAAAGATCCTTAAAGAAGCTGACAGTTACTGAAGGTGGCTTACTGGAACCCTTAACCATGCACATGGTTCGGTTAAAAGTGCATTGTGTACTAGTGAGTACAAGAGACTACATTTCTACAGCAAAATGATGAAGGCAGAAGTCAAGTAAGCTAATTTGAAAACTACTTCAATTGGTTTCTCAGGAAGGCTTTGTAAACCACTCTTAGTTTGCAGTAAGGATTCTGATATTTTACAGCTGTCGGTGTATACCTATGACAAAAGTACTTCACGAGAACCAAACTATGGATGTTCAAGGATGCAGTAAATTATGTATCTGGCAGAAAAGTAGAGACCATTAAAATTCTAAGAAGAAAGCACTGGTTTTAAAACCTTTTAAAAGCTGCTTATTAGGTACCTAGAAACTTTTTGTAAAAGAAGGTATAAGCAGTGCAGCGTATGTTTAAGCTATTCTCTAATGATCTTTAACGCCCTTGGCTCACTGCAGCTTGCATTCAAGAAAGTCATGTTTATTTTAGGCTTCTTCTTCCTCTTCTTCTGGTTAATCATTTTCTTCCTCTTGTGTTGCTTCTTCTCTCTTGATTCTTCCCCTGTGTCATCGTCATCATTCTGTGTGTCTTGTCTTGTTGAGTAAAATACTGATCTTGTACACTCATGAAAGAAGAACTGCAATTGACCTTCAGGAATTTTACCTGTATCAACCCCACTTAGTATTCTAAATTTAGGAGTTTCCAGAGTACAAAAGTAGCTGAAGTATGAGTCCTTGAAAGTTGTTTTGTACCCTATTCTGGAAGTTCCATTTTCTTTGCTATCCTGTTCCTTAATGCATTCTGAGTGACATTCTTCTTCCAATGTATTCAGCACCCAATGCAGCCTATAACTTGTGGTCCGTGAGAACAGAAGGATCAAAATCATCCAGGTATGACTTTATTAGATATGTTTCAGTCAACACCTCATTTGAGAAATAGTCACTGGATTCAGAGAAGTTCAACTGTGAAATTCGTAGGCTCTCCAGCATCTGAGAACTTGTGGACAAGTATTTCAGGTGCTCTAAAATAGGCTCATGGACTTTCTGAATCATATTTCTGAGAATTCTGCATTCTTCAAAACTTTCATGCCAAGATAAAGAATTCTTTCAGGGTGGCTTTTACCGTCAGACTTTTCCTCAAGTTTTCTTTTTGATTTCCTGAACAACTGCCTCCGCAATACCTGGTTTCCATTTATTTTCGTCATCTGTAAGCTCATAAGATGATTTTGTATCTCCTATCGTACAGGTTGATAGAGGCATACTTTCTCTCAGTATCGTGAATTACTTTATGATGTTTAGATTTTGTTTTTGCCTAGTCTAACTGGAAGTTTCTGGGGCATTAAGTTGCTTAACGATATTAATCAAGTCCTGAAAACAGCTTACATGTGCTACATCTTTCTTGGGAAGCCTGAGGAATTTGCCTCCCCTCAACAGTTTTTTCTTCCTTCCTGTTCTCAACAGCATGGTTTCCCTGAATTGTGGCACATTCCAGTCTCCGTGCCACAGACCCTGTGACAGAAAACAGTCTCCTGCACACAGCTTAAGGGTCTTTTGCTTTCCCACCTCAGAGCCTTTATGTTCCTCTGGTGAACTATGAGGGCAAGTTGCTCAAGTGTCCTCCATCATCTCATTAAGATACACAGGCCAGGAGGGTGTGGGTGGGGAAAGATGGTGGGCAGCCCAAGGCACCGTAGTCTGTCTTTCTGGCCCCTTGAGGTGGGATCCCTCCACTGACTTTCAAGAGCTGCCTCCCCTAAATCAAAGTAAATGTTGAAAGGCTTCAACCCTCCCTTGGACACGACTGCCATCTTCCCCTCCTCCCTTCCATCCTTCACAGCACAGGCTCTGGTTGGGCCAGTAGAGCTGGTTTTATGTCACTTTCATCCAACATAAAACCTCAATAGCTCTGGCTGTGAAGTGGGGGCAGAGGTGAGAGCCAACTGCAAAGGTGGCCTCAGTGGTTCTGCTGGGACCAGGGGGATGTGGGGCCAGGGGACTGCTTGGGTGAGGGGGCTGCAGGCCTGGGGGCTGCTGGGGTGAGGGGGTGTGGGCTGGGGGCTGCTGGGGTGAGGGGGCTGCTGGGCAAGGTGGTGTGGGGCCATGGGTCTGCTGGGGTGAGGAGCCTGTGGTGCCAGGGAGCTGCTGGGCCAGGGGCTGTGGGGCCATTGGCTGCTGGGGTCAGAGAGCTGCGGGGCCAGGTGCGTGTGGGGCCAGAGGGCTGCTGGGTGAGGAGGCTGTGGTTCCAGGGGGCTGCTGTGGTGAGGGGGGTGTTTGGCCAGAGGGCTGCTGGGGTGAGTAGGCTGTGGGGCCAGGGGGCTGCCGGAGTGAGGGGGGTGTGGGGCCCTCTGGCTGCTGGGGTGAGGAGGCCGTGGGGCCAGGGTCTGCTGGGGCCAGGGGGTTGTGTGCAGCCATGGGGCTGCTGGGGCCAGGGGGCTGCTGGGGTGAGGAGGCTGCGGAACCAGGGGGCTGCTGCAATGAAGAGGGTGTTGGGCCAGGGGGCTGCTGGGGTGAGGAGGCTGTGGGGCCAGGGGCTGCTGGGCCAGGGAGGGGTGTGGGGCTAATAGGCTGCTGGAGTGAGGGGGCTGTGGGGCCGGAAGCCTGCTGGGTTGAGGGGACTGCGGGGCTGGGTGCTGCCAGGGAGGGTGCTCGGCTTTGGACTACGCGACAGCCACCCCTGCTGGGTGACCAGGATTAGGCAAGGATGGCTGAGGAGCAGAGCCCCTTCTTGGGATGGAAAGTCTGGTGGCCTCAACGCAGGCCAGGACCTCACTGTCCGACTAGGAGATTCCCTCCATGTCACCTGGCCTTGAGCTGGCCTTGAAATCTGACCAAGGCCAGGGCACGTCAAACGGGAGCAACGAGGCTGAGGGAAGGTTGGCCCCTGCTGTTCCCTCCAGCAGGTTTCTCCAACTGGTCCTGCGGCCTCTAAGCCTAAGAGAATTTGCTGCAAAAAGGTGATTGACAGGCCATCTCTTCTTTGCCCCTCCCCCTGCCACCCCCCACTTGGCTTTTTTTGAAGAGGGGCTCATTGGTCCTCTCTCTAAGCAGACCCCAGGAACAAGGCCCTGTTTAGGAGTCCCATCATGCCATATGCAAGTGAATCCAGACAGGGAGCTTTTAACATACAATAGGTGTAAGTTCCACCAAGGGGCGGCATTTATTCCCACTATTACAAACTGCAATCAGACTTTTCCTTTGTATACCACTCTTTGGTCCTAGGTTAAGAGTAGTGTCAGGGAAGGCAATGGCACCCCACTCCAGTACTTTTACCTAGAAAATCCCATGGATGGAGGAGCCTGGTAGGCTCCAGTCCATGGGGTCACTAGAGTCGGACACGACTGAGCGACTTCACTTTCACTTTTCACTTTCATGCATTGGAGAAGGAAATGGCAACCCACTCCAGTGTTCTTGCCTGGAAATCCCAGGGACGGGGAAGCCTGATAGGCTGCCGTCTGTGGTGTCACACAGAGTCGGACACAACTGAAGTGGACTTAGCTTAGCTTAGCTTAAGAGTAGTGTGATTTTGTGCCAAATGGCCTGGAGGTCAATGCTCAGACATTCCCGAAAATGTCTAGAAGGGCCCTTAGACATCCTGGAATCCAGCGGTTTTCCAAACTTCGGTGCACATAGGAAGCACCCTAAGGGCTTGTGGGACCACAGATTGCTGAGCCCCATCCCAGTGGTGAGGATTCTGGATCTGGGGAGACCTGAGAGTTTGCATTGCCAAGGACTTCTCGTGTGAGGTTCATGCTGCTGGTCTGGCCACTGCACTTGGAGAACCACGGGTCTAATCCAACGTCTTCATTTCATAGATGGATCAGCTGAGGCAGAACCCCAGGTGGGTTCCAGATTTGGCATTAACGCTTACCAGGTGTTATGACTTTGCAATCTCATTTAGCTGTTCTGGGCCTGCGTTTTCTCATCTACAAAATTAGGTAAGAGCCTCGGTCATTCCTACCCCGGGTTCAGTTTGCAGGTGGCTGCTATTGGGTAGTTACTCAGGCTTTTAGTAACAGCCCTCTGGTTTGGTGTGGTGCTGTCATGTGGTTCTCAGGTCCGTGAGCTTCCACAGCTTCCCTCTGGTTCCTGGGTCGGGTTTAGGCCCTGCCTTTCCTGTGTGGAGCACTGAGAGACGAAGATGCTATCAGGTGGAGGGTAGGACCTAAAGCTTTGTTCTTTTTGCTGTGGTTTTCTCATTTTGCAGGTGCCTCTTATGTTTGCTTACATTTCTAAGAATATTGGTTTTCTTTTCTGATGTAGAAAGTTTCCCAATGTTTTCCTTTTCTGTTTCCTTCATATTCTTTGAATTTAAAAATTCTTTACCATCTGATCATAAGGCTATTCAAGGATATATTTTCTTATTTTCCTTGTGATTTTTTATGTTGTATACCCTTATCCCTCTGGAGTTATTTTGACATGTGTTATGAAGTTTGGATCTTGGGTGACTTTCCTTTTTTGTAAATGGCTAAACTCTGGCATCATTTGTTGAGTAATCCCTTTCCTCTCTTTGGATGTCTGGCTGTGCATTCTTAGCACTCTAAGAATGTAGAATAGGTGGGAGTGAGATGTTTGTGCAAGCCCATTTTTTTCAGATGGGGAAGTTGAGGCCCAGAGCAGCTAACTGGATTTCCTAAGGTCATGTGAGTGAATGGAGAAGCTCTGACTTCTTTTGTGTGTGTGTGTTTTTTTTGGCCGTGCTGAGGCTTCATTGCTGTGCTCGGGCTTTCTCTAGTTGGGGCGAGCAGTGGCTTTTCTTGCTGCAGAGCATGGGCTCTGGAGTGCAGGTTCAGTCGTTGTTGCCCATGGGCTTCGTTGCTCCTTGACATGTGGAACGTTTTCGGACTAGGAATGGAACCCGTGGACCCTGCAGTGGCAGGAGGATTCTTAACCTCTGAGCCACCAGGAAAGTCCAGATGTCTGTGACTTCTAATCTGAGTTTGAGATATATAGGTCTGCTTGTCTGTCTAGCTCCAGGGACATTTGACAGGGGCAGGTTAACTGACCAGCCACAAAGTAAATGAGCATGACCTAGGGTCTCTGAAAGGTAGAGACCAGCCTTCCTCAGCCATCCCAGAGAAATTAGAAAATATTACTGCACACCTATGTTCAAAGTGCCCTGGTGGTTCAGTGGTAAAGAATCTGCCTGCAGTGCAGGAGATGTGGGCGCTGTGTAGGAGATTCAGGTTCAATTCCTGGGTTGGGAAAATCCCCTGGAAGTGAAAATGGCAACCCACTCCAGCCTTCTTGCCTGGAGAATCCCATGGACAGAGGGGCCTGGTGGGCTACAGTCCATGAGGTCAGAAAGAGTTGGACACGACTGGGCACACACGCATTCAGTTACCTTTTCGGTGCTGGTGGTGGTTGTGAGAATATTTAAGATGAACTTTCTTAGCAACTTTGAAGAAGGATACAACATAGTATTGTTAACTATAGTCACCATACTTGATATTAGATCCCCTGAACTTGTTTATCTTATAGTTGGAAGTTTGTATCCCTTGAACAACATGTCCTCATTTCCTGTCCCTGCAGCCCCTGGCAGCCACCATTCTACTCTCTGTTTCTGTGAGTTTGGCTCAATTTTCGATCCCACATATAGGTGAGATCATACAGTATCTGTCTTTCTCTGACTTATTTCACTTAGCATAATGCGTTCATGGTTTATCCATGTTGTCTTGTCATTCAGGATTTCCTCCTTTTTATGACCAAATAATGTTTCATTGTGTATATATGTATATACGTTTACACACATGTTTTGTTTATCCATTCGTGTACAGGCACTTTGATTGTTTCCATGTCTTGGCTCTTGTGAATAATGTTGCAATGAACAAGGGGCTGCAGACATTTCTTTCGGTAGTTATTAAATTCTCTTTGGCTATATGTCCAGAAGTGGGATTTCTGGGTCATATGGTTTTAGTTTTAATATTTTGGAGGAAACCTTATGCACTTTTACATAGTGCCTGTTCCAAGTTACATTCCCACCAACAGTGTACAAGGGTTCCCTTTCCTTTAATATCCTTGCCAACACTTGTTTTGTCTTTTTGATAATAGTCATTTGAACAGTATTGAATGAGTTCATATATTAACCATTTCTCAGATAGATGATTTGAAGAAATTTTCTCCCACTCCATAGATTGGCTTTTCATTTTGTTGTTTCCTTGGCTGTGCATGAGCTTTTTTATTTGATGTAGTCTCACTTGTCTATTTTTGCATTTGCTGCCTGTACTTTTAGCGTCATACCCCAACAGTTTTTTTGTTTTTTTGCCAAAACCTAGGTCAAGGAGCTTGTCATAGGAAAGCTGTGTTTTATTCCAAGAGTTTCATGGTTTCAGGTCTTAAATTTAAGTCTTTAACCCATTTCAAGTGAATTGTTGTGAGTGCTATAAGATAGGAGTCCAATTTTATTCTTCTCATGGGGATAACTTGTTTTACCCAGTACCATTTATTGAAGAGTCTTTTCCCGCTAAATATTCTTGGCTCCCTTGTGAAATATTAGTTGACCGAGTATGCATGGGCTTATTTCTGAGCTCTTGATTCCGTTCCATTGTTCCATGCTGTTTCAAATACTATACTTTGTAATATAGTTTGAGATCAGACAGTGTGATCTCTCCAGCTTTGTTGTTCATTCTCAGGATTGTTTGGGTGTTTGGAGTCTTTTGTGTTTCCACACAAATTGTAGATTTCTTTTTCTATTCTGTGAAAAGATGTCATTGGAATTTTGATAGGAATTGCATTGCATGTGTAATTGGCTTTGGGTACTATGGACGTTTTAACAATATTCTTTTTATATAGGAAATGGGGATATCTTTCCCTTTCTGTCTTCTTCAATTTCTGTCCTCAGTGTCTTATTGTTTTGGTGTATAGATCTTTTGACCTCCTTGGTTAAATGTATTTCTAAGTATTTTACTGTGTTTGCTGTATTGTAAATGAGATTATTTTCATTATTTCTTTTTCAGATACTTTGTCCTTAGTGTATAGAAATGCAACTGACTTTTATATGTTGATCGTAGGTCTTGCAAATTTACCAAATTCACTGAGTTTAAAATTTTTTAATGCAGTCTTTAGGTTTTCTGTATATAAGATCATATCATCTGCAAACAGACTATTTAACTTCGTCCTTTCTGATTTTGATGTCTTTTATTTTTCTTGCCTACTTTCTCTGAGACTTGAGTACAATCCTGAATAGAAGTGGTGAAAGTGGGCACCCTTATCTTGTTTCTGTTCTTAGAGGAAAAGCTTTCAATTTTTCTGCATTGAGGATGATGTTATCTGTGGGCATATGCAGGTGGCCTTTATTATGTTGAAGTATGTGCCTTCCAACCTAATTTGCTGAGATTTTTTTTTTATCATGAAAGGATGTTGAGTTTTGTCAAATTCTTTTTTTTGCCACTTGTTGAGATGATCATATGATTTTATCTTTCATTCTATTAATGTGACATTTACTGATTTGCATAATTTGAACCTTCCTTGCATCCCAGGGGTAAATCCCTCCTGATTGTGTGCTATGGAATTCAATTTGATAGTGTTTTGTTGAGAAATTTTGCGTCTACCTTTATTAGGAATATTGGTTCATAATTTCTTATAATATCCTCATCTGGTTTTGGTATTAGAGTAATGCTGGTCTCATAAAAGAAGTCTGGGAGTGTTCCCACCTCTTTGAATTTTTGGTAGTTGAGAAGGATTGGCATTCATTCTTTAAATGTTTGGTAAAATTCACCAGGGAAGCCATCTGGCCTTGGAATTTTATGTGTTGGGAGTTTTTTGATTACCAATTCAGTCTCCTTATTTGTTACTGTTCTGTTCAGATTTTCAGTATGTTCATGATTCAGTCTTTGTAGGTTGTATGATTCCAGTAATTTATCCATTTCTTGTAGGTTATCCGGTTTGTTTGTGTAATTGTTCATGCTGCTGCTATTCAGTCGCTTCAGTCGTGTCCTACTCTGTGCGACCCCATAGATGGCAGCCCACCAGGCTCCTCCACCCATGGGATTTTCCAGGCAGGAGTCCTGGAGTGGGGTGCCATCGCCTTCTCTGGTAATAGTTCATAGTTATCCCTTAAAATCCTTTGTATTTGTGTGGTATCATTTATAATGGTTCCTTCTCATTTATAATTTTGCATCTTCTCTTACTTTTCATGACTAGTTCTAACTATAAGTTTTTCAATTTTGATTATCTTTTCAAGGAACCAACTTTTAGTTTCGTTGATCTTTTTTCTGTTTTCATGTTCTCTATTTCATTTATTTACAAATCTTTATTTCCATGTTTTTCTTAACTTTGGGCTCAATTTTTTTCTAGTTTATTGAGGTATAATGTGTGGTTGTTTGAAATCTTTTTCTAAAATTAATGTAGGCACTTATTACTATAAACTTTCTTCTTTAAAATGTTTTTGATAACTGTGGCTTTGTAGTAGAGCCTGAAGTCAGGTAGGTTGATTCCTCCAGTTCCATTCTTCTTTCTCAAGATCGCTTTGGCTATTCAAGGTTTTTTGTTTTTCCATACAAATTGTGAAATTATTTGTTCTAGCTCTGTGAAGAATACTGTTGGTAGCTTGAAAGGGATTGCGTTGAATCTATAAATTGCTTTGGGTAGTATACTCATTTTCACTATATTGATTCTTCCAATCCATGAACATGGTATATTTCTCCATCTATTAGTGTCCTCTTTGATTTCTTTCACCAGTGTTTTATAGTTTTCTATATATAGGTCTTTAGTTTCTTTAGGTAGATATATTCCTAAGTATTTTATTCTTTCCGTTGCAATGGTGAATGGAATTGTTTCCTTAATTTCTCTCTCTGTTTTCTCATTATTAGTGTATAGGAATGCAAGGGATTTCTGTGTGTTGATTTTATATCCTGCAACTTTACTATAGTCATTGATTATTTCTAGTAATTTTCTGGTGGAATCTTTAGGGTTTTCTATGTAGAGGATCATGTCATCTGCAAATAGTGAGAGTTTTACTTCTTCTTTTCCAATTTGGATTCCTTTTATTTCTTTTTCTGCTCTGATTGCTGAGGCCAAAACTTCCAAAACTATGTTGAATAGTAATGGTGAAAGTGGGCACCCTTGTCTTGTTCCTGACTTTAGAGGAAATGCTTTCAATTTTTCACCATTGAGGATAATGTTTGCTGTGGGTTTGTCATATATAGCTTTTATTATGTTGAGGTATGTTCCTTCTATTCCTGCTTTCTGGAGAGTTTTTATCATAAATGGATGTTGAATTTTGTCAAAGGCTTTCTCTGCATCTATTGAGATAATCATATGGTTTTTATTTTTCAATTTGTTAATGTGTCTGGTACTGGCACAAAGACAGTAATATAGATCAATGGAATAAAATAGAAAGCCCAGAGATAAATCCACGCACATATGGACACCTTATCTTTGACAAAGGAGGCAAGAATATACAATGGATTAAAGACAATCTCTTTAACAAGTGGTGCTGGGAAATCTGGTCAACCACTTGTAAAAGAATGAAACTAGACCACTTTCTCACACCATACACAAAAATAAATTCAAAATGGATTAAAGATCTAAATGTAAGACCAGAAACTATAAAACTCCTAGAGGAGAACATAGGCAAAACACTCTCTGACATAAATCACAGCAGGATCCTCTATGACCGACCTCCCAGAATATTGGAAACAAAAGCAAAAATAAACAAATGGGACCTAATTAACCTTAAAAGCTTCTGCACATCAAAGGAAACTATTAGCAAGGTGAAAAGACAGCCTTCAGAATGGGAGAAAATAACAGCAAATGAAGCAACTGACAAACAACTAATCTCAAAAATATACAAGCAACTCCTACAGCTCAAGTCCAGAAAAATAAATGACCCAATCAAAAAATGGGCCAAAGAACTAAATAGACATTTCTCCAAAGAAGACATACAGATGGCTAACAAACACATGAAAAGATGCTCAACATCACTCATTATCAGAGAAATGCAAATCAAAACCACTATGAGGTACCATTTCACACCAGTCAGAATGGCTGCGATCCAAAAGTCTACAAATAATAAATGCTGGAGAGGGTGTGGAGAAAAGGGAACCCTCTTACACTGTTGGTGGGAATGCAAACTAGTACAGCCACTATGGAGAACAGTGTGGAGATTCCTTAAAAAACTGGAAATAGAACTGCCTTATGATCCAGCAATCCCACTGCTGGGCATCCACATTGAGGAAACCAGAAGGGAAAGAGACACGTGTACCCCAATGTTCATCGCAGCACTGTTTATAATAGCTTGGACATGGAAGGAACCTAGATGTCCATCAGCAGATGAATGGATAAGAAAGCAGTGGTACATATACACAATGGAGTATTACTCAGCCATTAAAAAGAATACATTTGAATCAGTTCTAATGAGATGGATGAAACTGGAGCCTATTATACAGAGTGAAGTAAGCCAGAAGGAAAAACATAAATTCAGTATACTAACGCATATATATGGAATTTAGAAAGATGGTAACAATAACCTGGTGTACGAGACAGCAAAAGAGACACTGATGTATAGAACAGTCTTATGGACTCTGTGGGAGAGGGAGAGGGTGGGAGGATTTGGGAGAGTGACACTGAAACATGTAGAATATCATGTAAGAAACGAGTTGCCAGTCCAGGTTCGATGCACGATACTGGATGCTTGGGGCTGGTGCACTGGGACGACCCAGAGGGATGCTGTGGGGAGGGAGGAGGGAGGAGGGTTCAGGATGGGGAACACATGTATGCCTGTGGCGGATTCATTTTGATATTTAGCAAAACTAATACAATTATGTAAAGTTTAAAAATAAAATAAAATTAAAAAAATCATTAAACAGACACACACAATAAAATGTTTTTGATGCATAAATTATATGTTGATTCTATTTTTGTTTGTTTCAATACATTGTTTTTATTTCCCTTTGATTTCTTTGACCCATTAAGTGTTGAGGAGTGCACTATTTAGTTTCCATGTATTTGTGAATTTTCCATTTTCTCCTTATTTTTGATTCCTAGTTTTATAACATTTCAATGCAAAAAGATATTTTTTAAAATTTCAGTTTTCTTAAATTTGATGAGACTTGTTTTGTCTATTTGGGATAACTATTACCATTTAACAGTTGTTGTCTTAACTTGCCTAGGTCTTGACTGTCTATGTATGGCTTTCCCATATTGTTTTGAATCCTCTCCCTTGCCTATGAGATTTCTGCTTTCAGGAAAGGGCTGTGATGCTGGGTACATTGTTGCAATTTACTTATAAAGTGGTTATCCTGGGACAATGTGCTTTAGAAGAGAGGATGCAAAAATGTTGTCTTGGAGTTATTAACAGGTTATTTTCCTTGACAAAGGAAAAAAAGGTGTCTCTAATGTAAAAGTCCCGATGATTTAGTCCAAAGATTGTGGACTGCGTGCTTCGTTAAATGTCTCAGTTTTTCATTGCTACTCCATGCTTTGTAAAGACTAGTTTCCCAATCAGTTCACTACCCCTTAAATCACCTTCCCTGTGTCCCTGGGGGACCCTAATGCCTGTGAATTGGGTAATAGTATACTTCTGGTACTAATTGTAAGTGATAGAACACTTATATGGAGCACTCTTTACACATGCCCCATGTCAATCTGTTCCAGGCCTGGCAACAGTAAGCACCTCCCTATGAGACAGAACATTTCTTGGGGATTACTGTACTCCTCTGGTTAGTCCATTAGTGTTTGGGGTCTTGCCCCAATTTCACTGTGACCCTGTCTTTGATTGCCCAGAAATGTATTGCACGTCCTACATATCGTATTGTTGAAGGTCTTAAGACCTTGCTGAAATTAAAAATTCTACAGATGCCAAAAGCCATACTTCCAATCAGGCAGACAACAAGCTTACCACAGTGAAGAAAGTCTGGGGCCAGTGGAGAGCTGTCTTCCCCTCTCACTCCAGCATTGAGGTGGAGAACGCCACGTACCCAAACTTTTAGTGCCTTCCACTCAGGAGCTTCTGCTTCAAAGGTTTTAGCCCAAAGCAAGGCTATATGCCCTCACCCCCACCCTGTGGCATAGTGGTAAAGACTGCCTTCCAGTGCAGGATTTGCAAGAGATGCAGGTTCAATTCCTGGGTCCAGAATGTCCTCTGGAGCAGGAAATGGCAACCCACTCCAGTATTCTTGCCTGGGAACTCCCCTGGACAGAGGAGGCTGGCGGGCTACAGCCCATGGGCTTGCAAAGAGTCTGACATGACTGAGCACACACACACACACACACACACACACACACACACACACACACTTTCTTAACCCCATTCATCAAAAGTTACTAGGCTGGACAGCCCCCACATCCCTTGTGAACCAGTCACCCTCAACCACAGAGAAGAGAGAAGTTCAAAATGGGGAGTGGAAAAGGAGAGGAGTCAGGATGAGAGGGATGGTTAGCTATGAGGGATGGGGACAAGTAGCCCAGCAAGTTTTGACTCCTTCCTTCCTATCTTGCCTCACAGTCTACAACTTGTAGCATTTCCTGCATTAAGAACTTCAGGCAAAGGAATAAAGATGTAGAATCATTTGCCCTAAGAGTCAGTTGGTTAATAGGCTGGTTCTCCAAGGCACCTACCACCCTATTTTCACTTAGGTTTACTGGAAGTTGGTTAAAATTTCCTCTCTAAGTCCTTCCCCTTTATTCCATCCCCGAAACACATCAAATACTGTGAGCTCCCTTTGGATTCCTGTGCAGTGCCTACCTCATTTTCTTGGGAAGCCCAGAAGAGTGTTAGTATATCTTTCACTGTTTCTGCCTCTGATACCTTGGGGCTACTTTGCTTAAACAGAAATGCAGGACTAGATGTAACTGTGCTTTTTCACTTCTGAGTGTAATGGTTGAGGAAAACCAATGGGTCCTTGGTTTTCCAGATGATGGTATAACATGGTACTGAATGGTTGTTGCTGAACGAAAAGACACCAGGATTCTTGACCTCTGGAGAAGAAGAATTCTATCCAGGGCCAGAAACGAGGCTTGATCGCTCAGAGCTTTTGTGTAACAAAGTTTTATTAAGTATAAAGGAAATAGAGAAAGCTTCTGACATAGACATCAGAAGGGGGCCAAAAGAGTACCCCTGCTAGTCTTCAGCTGGATGTTATATAGTCACTGCTGTTAAGTCACTTCAGTTGTGTCTGACTCTGTGCGATCCCATGGACTGCAGCCTACCAGGCTCCTCCATCCATGGGATTTTCCAGGCAAGAACACTGGAGTGGGTGGCCATTAGCAGTCTGTTAATCAAAGAAAGGAATGTCTTAAAACTCAGAATGGCACCAGGCGCCTCATTTATAAGATGCATTTTGGGATAATCTTGGCACCAGATGATTCATCCCGGGCCATGAAATGATTGACTTGAATCTTGCAGAAGGGCAGATTACCCTACAAATAGTTTTGTTTACATACATTAGGTGAACAACATCTGAGTGTAACATACTCATTTGTCAAGTAGGTTCTGAGCCATTAGGCGGAACCGACTTGAAGACAGAGTTTGGGGTAAATGCATAGTACATTAACATAGCTTAAGACAAACATTTCCATAAGAAAAATGCATTGGTTAACTCAAGGTTTGAGAATAGTTAACTTCAGGTGAAACCAGGTGTCATTATGGCAACACAGTATTTTTAGAGAAAACTCCTTTTAAATTTTTATAGGGAAGGAAAAAAATATCTCTAGTTTGTTTCCTCCTACTGTTTGAGAGAGAGAAATATGTCTGACAATTACAGCCTGTTTCCTCTGTTTGGAGACCTCTGGTCTTCCTGCCTGTTACCCTGTCAATACCACACAATCACGTGCTGGATTTTTGTACTTTCTCTATAAAACATCTGTATGTTTACCTTTTTGATAATGCTAGGTTCTTGACTAACTGAATTGTAGTTCCTTCTTATTTTCTTCATGAAATTTCATTTAGGTGGATGCCCTTTACCCAGGTAATTCTGGTAGATTAGCTGTTATACCTTCTCTCTTCTCAGAGTGAACTTCTATTAGGTCATTCTTTTTCTGAGAACTCACCATTATTAAGTTTCCCCACAGTTAACACCTCTGTTTTTAAACACAAGTTATTTTTTCATGCCCAGAGACACATTCTTCAAAGCATTCCGCTTGTTTGTAACTTGTTTGATCTTTGCATATGAAAACAAATACAAGAGAACCTGTTCTGTAGTCTGTCATGGGGAAGGCAATCAAATAGGATATTGACAATTCAGACCTGAAGGTTTTCAGAGAAATGAAATGTTCTTAAGAGGTGGTGCAGGGCATAAAGGGCCTCCGCTTAGGTGTGCCTGAGCAAGCTGATGGCTTCCAGGTGGGTATTTGTATGGGGAAGAGGTGGTATTGAAGTTTTGTATATAAACACCTAGGAAGCAAAGAGAGTGAGCAGTGGAGGGTAGTGCAGTAGAGGGGCAAGATGGTTTGTATTTCTACTCCAGTCTGGACTAGGGACTAGATCCAAGTACTATAGAAAGGTGGGCTATTAGAATGAGGCATTTTTGGAATTTCAGGCCAGTATCACTGATGAACATAGATGCAAAAATTCTCAACAAAATTCTACCAAACAGAATTCAATAACACATTAACCAGGTCATACACCATGATCAAGTTGAGTTTATTCCAGGGATGCAAGAATTCTTCAATATATGCAAACCAGTGTGATAAAGCATATTAACAAATTGAAAGATAAAAACCATGTAATAGATGCAGAAAAAGCGTTTGATAAAATTCAGGTCCCATTTGTGATTAACACTCGAAAAAATGGGCATAGAAGGAAGCTACCTCAACATAGGAAAGTCCATATATGACAAGCCCACAGTAAACATTCTCAATGGGGAAAAACTGAAAGCATTCCCTCTCTGATCAGGAACAAGACAAGGGTGCTCACTCTCCTATCATGCAACATAGTTTTGGAGTCCTAGTTATGGCAATCAGAGAAGAAAATGAAATAAAAGTAATCTGGATGGGAAAAGAAGAAGTAAAGCCTCACTGATTGCAGATGACATGATACTCTACACAGAGAACCCTAAAGATAGTATCAGAAAATTACTAGAGCTAATCAGTGAATTTAGCAAAGTAACGGGATACAAAATCAATACACAGAAATCACTTACATTCCTATATACTAACAATGAGAAATCAGAAAGAGAAATTAAGGAAACAATCCCATTCACCATCGCATGAAAAAGCATAAAATATCTAGGAATAAACCTACATAAGGAGACAAAAGAACTGTATAACTGTATAAACAGAGAGATACTGATGAAAGAAAGCAAAGATGATGTGAACAGATGGAGAGATATTCCATGTTCCTGGGTTGGAGGAATCAATATTGTGAAAATGACAATGTTACCAAATGCAATCTACAGATTGAATGCAATCCCTATGAAAATACCAATGGCTTTTCCCCACAGAACTAGAATTTTTTTCACAATTCATATGAAGAAACAAAAGACCCCAAATAGCCAAAGGAGTCTTGAGAAAGAAGCATGGAGCTGGAGGAATCAGCCTTCCTGACTTCAGATTATACAACAAAGCTACAGTCATCAAAACAGTATGGTACTGGCGCAAACACATAGATACAGACAAATGGAGCAAAATAGAGAGCCCAGAAATAACCCCCACACTTATTGGGACCTTGTTTTTGAAAAAGGAGGCAAGAATATACAATGGAGCAAAGATAGCCTCTTCAATAAGTGGTGCTGGGAAAACTGGATAGTTACATGTAAAAGAATGAAATTAGAGCATTTCCTAACACCATACACAAAGGTAAACTCAAAATATATTAAAGACCTAAATGTAAGACCTGAAAATATTAAATTCTTAGAGGAAAACAGAACACTTGATGACAGAATTCAAAGCAAGATCGTACAGTAATGGAAATAAAAACAAAGGTAACAACTGGAACCTAGTTAAAGTTAAAAGTCTTTGCAGAGCAAAGGAAACTATAACTAAGGTGAAAAGTCAACCCTCAGAATGGGAGACAATAATAGCAAATGAAACAACTGACAAAGGATTAATTTCCAAATATACAAATAGCTCATACAATACCAGAAAAACAAATAATCCAATTAAAAAGTGGGAAAAAGACCTAAACAGGTATTTCTCCAAAGAAGACATATAGATGGCTAACAAACACATGAAAAGATGCTCAACATCACTCATTATTTGGCTCACTCACTGAGTCGTGTTCGATTCTTTGTGACTCCGTGGACTGCAGCATGCCAGGCTTCCCTGTCCAGCACCAATTCCAGGACTTGCTCAAACTCACGCTCATCAAGTTGTTGATGCCATCCAACCATCTCATCCTCTGTTGTCCCCTTCTCCTCAGCATCTTTTCTAAGGAGTCAGTTCTTTGCATCAGGTAGCCAAAGTATTGGAGCTTCAGCTTCAGCCTCAGCCCTTCCGATGAATATTCAGGACTTTGTTCCTTTGGGATTGATTGGTTGGATCTCCTTGCAGTGCAAGGGCTCTCAATGAGAGTTCTCCAGCACCACAGTTCACAAGCATCAATTCCTCAGTGCTCAGCTTCTTTACGGGCCAACTCTCACATCCATACATGAATACTGGAAAAACCATGGCTTGGACTATAGGGACCTTTGTCAGCAAAGTAATGTCTCTGGTTTTTAATATGCTGTTTAGGTTTGTCATAGCTTTTCTTCCAAGGAGCAAGCGTCTTTTAATGTCATGTCTGCAGTCACCATCTGCAGTGATTTTGGAGCCCCCCAAAATAAAGTCTCTCACTGTTTCCATTCTTTCCCTATCTATTTGCCGTGAAGTGATGGGACTTAATGCCATGATCTTAGTTTTTTAAATGTTGAGTTATAGGCCAGCTTTTTTACTCTCTTTTTTCATTTTCATCAAGAGGCTCTTTATTAGACAAATGAAAATCAAAAGTATAATGAGAACTTGCCTCACACCAGTCAGAATGCCCATCATTAAAAGTCTACAAACAATAAATGCTGGAGAGGGTGTGGAGAAAAGGAAACCCTCTTGCACTGTTGGTGGGACTGTAAATTGATACAGCCACTATGGAAGATGGTATGGAGATTCCTTAAAAAACCTAGCAATAAAACCACCATACGACCCAGCAATGCCACTCCTAGGCATATACCCTGAGGAAATAAAAATTGAAAAAGACACATATACCCCAGTGTTCATTGTAGTACTGTTTACAATAGCTAGAACATGGAAGCAACATAGATGTCCATCAAAAGATGAAGAAATAAAGGAGCTGTGGTACATATGTAAAATGGAATACTACTCAGCCATAAAAGGGAATGCATTTAAGTCAGTTCTAAAGAGGTAGATGAACCTAGAGCCTATTATACACAGTGTAGTAAGTCAGAAGGAGACAGATAAATATTGTATAGTAAAATATATATATATACATGGAAACTAGAAAGATGGTATCAATGAATTTATTTGCAGGGCAGCAATGGAGAGACAGACATAGAGAAGAGACTTATGGACATGGGAGGGTGGGAGGAGAGGGTGCGATGTATGGAGAGAGTAACATGGAAACTTAATTACCATAAGTAAAATAGATAGCCACTGGCAATTTGCTATATAACTTTGGGAACTCAAACAGGGGCTCTGTATCAACCTAGAGGGGTGGGATGGGGAGGCAGATGGGAGGGAGTTTCAAGAGGGAGAGGACAAATATATACCTATGGCTGGTTCATGTTGATGTCTGACAGAAAACAACAAAATTCTGTAAAGCATTTATACTTCAACTAAAAAATAAGTACCTGTTAAAAAACATTTTCAGAAGCATGATGCCCAGTATGCTCAGGAATAGGTGTAACATGGAGTAAAAAGGGAAAGGGGTGATAGAGCAGATATTTAATCTGGCCTGCCTGAAACATTTGTCCTATTTGCAAGGTTCAGAAAAAGAGTTCAGTTGGGGATCCACATGTCTAAAAATATTTGAAATGTTCAAATCAAATGATAAACCATTAAATAAGTTGTATCTCCTTCAATGACAAATGTACCTTCCTAATGAGCTGAAAGGCCAGGTTGGGATTTAGTATTCTCAGACTCCTCTAAGTTCTGCCGTGATGGTGTGGGAAGAGCTGCCCTCCTTCCCTTCCCCCGCCCATGCCCTGGCTCCTAGGCCAGGCCGCATTCCCTTCTTGGCCTACAACCCCTCCTTGGGCCTGGGAGCACCCACCCCAGCAGTGAGTGCAGTCAGCCCTCCCCAGGACAGGTCTAAGAGGAGCACACAGGCCCTGGAAGCAGGCTAGGGACTGTTCAGGACTGCCAGGTACCTGGAGCATGGGCTAGCAGGGACACAGCCCTTGTTCCCATGGGCTGGGCTCCTGGCCCTGGCGGGAGGGGTGTGGCTGGAAGAGGATCAAAGTGGCCCTCTAAAGCTTAGAGCTCAAGACAGAGATATCTCTGCCTGGGCCTGGAAGCAATACTGTTTTAACAACTAGCACCACAGAAATACTAACAAATCAGAACCAGGTTGAAGGGCCTCAAATTGTACTAGTTGACCTGGTGTTTTAGTTGAAATAATGGAGACAGGGAGTGCTTTGCCTTCTGTCACACCATGTGGTTCTAACCATAAGAAATAATATAATACATTTTAAAATGTCAACACTCGTGACCAAAAAAAAAAAGTTGTGTGGATCCTAAGTTTACTTCACTTTAATTGACATTAAATACCTACGAAGAGGAAAATTCATTGCCTAGGGCTTTGGGAAAGAAAGAAAGATAGAAAGATAAAACCCTTAAGGTCCCAGCCATTTAAAGGTTCAGTGCAGGGGTTGGTTTTGATGGAATAGGTGGATGTAGTGTGTGTATTTGCATGTGCACACAGTTAGAATAGAAGCCATGCCACCACAGAACATGACTGTATGTTATCAGTTATCTACAAGAAGGTCAGGAGCCGAGCCCGTGGGAACAAAGTTTGTTCCAGCTAGACCATGTTTCAGATACCTAAGAAGCCTGAAGTAAATGCAGAAATGAGCCTGTCTAGTCTCAAACCCCCAGGCCCTTCCCCTTTTCTGATCCTCCACTCTGGTCATCTACAACTTTATCTTTTTATTACCTTAAACAGAGTTCAAAGATTAAGGCCACTTTCTCCCTTTTCTCTTTCTTACTTATTGTGACATATTTCTGATCTGCACAAAATTATAAAGAATACTAGTATAAACACTATTTAACCACCACTCAGTTTAAGAAATGTAAATTAGAGATACAGTTGAAGCCCACTATGTATCCCTCCCCAATAGGATCGCTGTCTTTCTCTTTCCCCAAGAGGTAACCACCATCCTAAATGTGGTTTATCTTTCCATTGCATGCCTTTCTATATGCTTGCATATACATACATCCTCACAGGCAACTTTGTATGTATCTACTATCCATTCCTGCTGAGTGAAGCTTCTCTTAGACTTCATATACCCAGTATCATGTCTGTGACTGTCTGGAACCAGCTCTGTCCCTGGATATTTTTCTGGTGCCATCCCCTATCCACAGCCTCTGTCTGTCTCAGCCCCTGTGAATCCTAATTTCCTCGCCAGTCCAGCCCCTACCGTTCTGTTCAATTTACCTCCAGCAGCCCCAAGGCAGTGAACGAAGACTGGTCACCATAGGTGGGTCTCAACTTCTCCCCCTGTGGCTGTCAACCAGCGCTTCTCAAACCTTGGCTGCATCAGAATCCCCTGGAGGGCTTGTTAAAACACAGACTACTGAGCCCCACTCCCAGTTTCTGACTCACAGGTCTTGAGTGGAGCCTAAGAGTTCGTGGGTGATGCTAATAATGCTATTTTAAGGGCCAAACTTTGAGAACCAGTGCTCCAAATCAGCGTCTGGGCTCAGGCTCAGCAGCACCATCTGGCCTCCAGGCAAGCTGGGCCATCCCTCAGGTTTCCTTCAAAAGCACCCAGCAGTACTATGAAATACACATATAACACAAGTCCTGTGTACTTTTAAATGTTCTAGTAGCCACATCTAAAAAGTAAAAAGAGGGCATCCCTGGTGGTCTAGTGGTTAAGAATCCACCTTGCAGTGCAGGGGACACAGGTTCAATCCCTGGTACAGGAAGATCCCACATGCTGAGGTGCAACTAAGCCCATGTGCCCAGCTCTGAAGCCCGTTTGCCCTAGAGCTCATGCTCCACAAGAGAAGCCACCTCAGTGAGAACCTGTGCACCGTAAGAGGAGAAAGCCCACGTGTAGAAATAAATAAATTTTTGAAAAAGTAAAAAGGAATTGGAGAAAATAATTTTAATGCTATATTTAATAGTAGATTATCATTTCAGTGGGTAGTTATTAATGAGACTTTACACCATTTTTTACATTTGTAGCACATTTCAACTAAGATTAGCCACATTTTCAATGCTCAGCAGCCACACATGGCTAGTGACTAGTACAGTAAACAAGTGCAGATCTAAAGCCTTGACCTCTATTTCTGTCTTTACAGAACTGTTTTAAATACAAATTTTTGGGGGGGCTGCAATAAAAGAATTTACAACAGGCTTATCAAATGATGGAATGTGATGATGCCTTCCAATGATGTAAAACGGCTTCTCATTTTTAAAGAGATTTAAATCAGGATTATTTATATACATAAATCTATCTACATTTCAGTTTACTACTTTAAAACTTAGTTTTAACTAGAACAAATGCTGTCAAATATATCTGTGGAAGATAAAACCCAATTAGATATTGGATTTTTTACTAGATATTATTAGACAGTTGCTTTTTGGGGGATGGATTTGGGAAGGAAATCAATGTAAATAATATTCCCATGGGCTTCTGAAAAATCTAAAAATAGCGAACAATGGATCCTTTCTTCTTTGTCTTCTTTCTAGTCTTCCAAACTGCAGGAAGAAATGAGAGAAAATGAATGATTATACAGCATCAGTCAGCACCAGAAACTTTCTAGATCTAAGAAAACAGTCTGCTGCATCTGAGGGTTGTATCTCAACAAGGAGAGAAGAAAAACCCATTTTCCTCTTGTAACCTTCACCCTGGATACTGGGTGCATATACAACCCGAGGGCTTCAATCATGTGATCCTACCAATCTTGTCTCCCTCTTGCCCAACACCATAAATGCTTTTCTTTTCCCCCTTCCTTTGAGAGGCTAGTCTGGGACTAAAATCACCCTTTCTACCTTAAAAGCCTGTGCTCACTCCACAGATGATACTCCCTTACCCTCCCAGACCCTCGGTTTCCATATCTACCATATGAGAAAGAGGCTGTTATTATGAAACATATCACTGTGCAAACGAGGGAGAAAGTGTTAATCATTAAAAGACAATACATATACCTTCACTACCAACTCAGTGATAAACATCAGTCATCCTATGACTGTTTCTGTTGACTGTCATATAAAATACCCAAATCTACAACTGAACAAATATTTCAGTATTAATCACTAAATGTGGTCCTACTTGAAATTCTGAACAGTTTGCTATTCGTAAATAGTTACGCTCTAAAAGGGGTCTTCTCTTAATGCCGGCGACTGCACTTCTGTGGTCAAGAAATGAAGGCCAAACTAGTGCACAGCCCAGTTGCTGCTGCTTTTAGTCATTGTTTTCTAAAGAAATACTGGTCTTAGGTACTGACACATTTACAAATTGTTGGTAGTCTTACAGATAGAGGACAAAAGACCTCATAAGAACAAATGAGAAGCCATGAAGTGTATTTCACTTCAAGCTCTTTATATTAGTGGGAACAGGAATGTTCTATAAACATTAGGTAAATTTGAGTTGTTGAACTAATTTCAAACCAACGTTTTCTTAATTTACTCTGAGAATTAAAAAGCAAAAACAAAATTGGCAAATGCCTGGGAACAGCTGGGTTATTTTCAAAGCTATACACAGATACCTGGGCTTTCTGGGCCTGTCCTTTGCTGGGTCCAGATCCTTTTCTGGTTCTTCTTGTTTTCTGTTATACTTCTTTTCTTTCCCCTCACTTTTGGTGCCCTGCGCCTCTTCTTTGGAGTTCTCATCCTGGCATTCAGCTGTTTCTTTAGAGAGGAATCATAGACTTTGGGACCAGACATTCACAGAAAAAACATCCCAACACCTAAGGAATGGCAAGATATCCAGTACTCTACCCTTAGGAGAAGCAGGAGGACAGAAGCAACTAAGCAAAGAGTAACTGGGGGCCTTCCTTCTGGCGGATGCAACACTTCCATGGCCCTCATTTGCTGCTGCTTGATCATTTTCACAATGACATTATTTCTTTTTTTCTGGTACATCTGTCACCCTGTGCTACTGATTACTTGTGCTCAAGGATCAGAATCCTTTGGGTCTGATGCATTCTGGATGTTTTGGCCAGAACTTTTTCGCCAAAATATGCTTCACCTCAATAACAAATTCTATGGGGAAGCTCCTGAGTTCCTCAATCCCCTAAATATTTCATTTTGACCAAGTGCTCCTGTATAAGTTCATAATGTTTTGGGATCAACTTTCCAAGAATCTTGACATTTTTAAAAGCTATGAACCAAATATGAGGTCTGCCATTTGCTTGTTCTCTTCCATGTCCTCTCAAGCTCCCTCTCGAACACCTGCCTCCACTGACCTTCACCTGTGGGCTCATAACTGGCACTGTTCATCTCAGACCTTTACCAGGGTTGGTAGAGGGCAGCTTATTTTCACCCCAAACCAAAGAAGTCGTTATGAGGTTGGGCTTCTACTGGGCCCCTCTGGCCTTCGATTAAAGGAGGCCCTGACTCCCGGCCTCCCCTCCTGAGGCACGCCGCCCCGTCTGAGCCTGCCCCCTCCTCGGGATCCCTGGTCCCCAGATCCGGCCTGCAGATGCCAGTGTCTCCATCCCTCCCAACTCCCCCCCCGCCCCTCGAATGCTCACTCTCAGGGGCGACAGGCTCCTGTGGCATCTCCCGCAAGCTGGGCTCCTCAGACTCCTTGGTGGCCGTCTCCCATAAAGAGGCCTCCTCGGGTGCCTTAGCCTCCTGGGCTTCCTCCGCCTGCTGCGCCTCCTGGGCTTCCTCAGCCTGCTCCACCTCCTGATCCGGGGCTTCCTCAGCCGGCCCCTCCCCCGATACATCCAATGGTACCTGGACCTCGGATAACCCGGCCACGGCGGCTGAGCTGTGGTCAGACAAGCGCGGCCTGGTCTGGTACCAGACCAACACGCGGTCGTCATTTGGCGGAAGTATGATGTGGTTGTCGGACAAACGGTTCATCATCGAGTGCATCAGATTTAGGACCGTTAGGCTGAAGCCGCTCATGGGGAAGTGGCGCGAGACCACGAAGCGGTTCACGCCCTGCGCCTGCTCCTCCACCTCCCTCTCCTCAGCCGGCCTGATGTCGGAGTCTTCCTCAGCGTTCCCGCCCTCCAGGGCCGCCTCCCTCGGGCCTCCTGAAGCCCCCACAGCTGCACCTGCCTCAGCCTCAGGCATGGAGTCACCCCTGCGAGGCTCAGAGTTGCGGTCCACACCGTCACGGGCTCCGGCCTGGGCCCCCACTGCACCTGTTGGGCCTTCCTGCCCGCCATGGGTCAGATCTCCATCCCCCGTGGTAGACATGGCGGACGGCAGTTACCTCAGCCGGGCGGGCGACGATGGCAATGGCGCAGGTGGTGGCACCCGAAGTGGCTGCCCTGAGAGGAGGCTGAGGGAAGTGAGATGGACCGAGGCAGTCACGGAAGGGACCACAGAGGAGGCCCCACGACCGGGAGGGTAGGCGGCCAATGGCGGAAGCGTCCGACGGAAGTCGGGCCTCAGGCAGTGGAGCCAGGCCACAGTCGAGGGGCGGGGCCGGAACAGTTAACGGTGGCATGTGACCCCTCGTCACGAGCTTTGGGCTCATTTGCTGACAAACAAGGATTGACGTGCTCTGTGTCCAATGAACGGCCAAGGCCCTTGGTTGTCAAATTGCTCACAATTGCCTACTTGTTCTTTGACGCGTTAGGGTTCTGACATGTCTGGAGGTCTTCTAGGGTTGTGTCCTTTATGTAATTGTGCAGGAAAGTATTTATGAAGGCATCCTGGGCCATGTGAACTGTGAGAAATTTCCCACCTGGGAATTTCCACCTGGTAATGGCTCATGTGAATAGAGACAGGGTCATAAAAATGTTGTATATCTCAGATGTTAGCAGTACTAAAAACCTCCGAAGAAGAGAAAGAGAATTTGGACAATTTAACTTAGTGAAAAACAGTTGGAAAAGAGTAGAAAAATTGAAATGAATGCAGTCAGAACTGATTGTTGAGAAGTGTTGGAGAAGTTAGGAGCTAGAAGGTGTATAATGAACCCAGACAAATTCACTTAACGCTTTGAAGACTGAATAATAAAAGAGAGGTTTCTTTACAGGATCAGGTCATCTCCTAAGTGCTAAGCATGACAGATGTTAAAAGGGCCACCTTCCTAGGCTGTTTCAGAGGCAACAGTCCCAGACTTTTTATTGATCTCAAGATCCACTTAGTCCAGACCCCAAGTGTAATTTTGAAAATTATACAGAAATTAACTGCTTTTACAGTCATTCTGTAAAAAAAGTTTTGTAGCACTAAAAATGTTTTTTGAAAAAGACATAGCCAATTACATCTGGATGTTACATTTAGGAAAAATACTAATAAGTCTCATAATTATAAAGAGGGATTCTTTTCCCTTTCATTCAGTTCAGTTCCAACCGAATTTCAGTGTTTGCATTTTTCCTCTGTCTCACCTCGGGAATGGAGCATGGTGTTGCTATAAATCATTGGTTTAAATTTGGAAGGCAATGTCAGTAATCTCTAATCCAAAATTCTCATTATAAAGACAGCAAAAAAGAGGCAGAATCCCAATCTGAGGTCTGAGTTGGTTTAACATTTGCTGCCCTAAGTGATCTTGAAACAGTTACTTATCATTTCTAGGCCTCAGTTTTATCATCTGTATAGGTGGCGTTCAATGAAAATATGAGTGAGGTAGATGGAAGAAGATGGAATTATATTTAGGATACTGAGCATTTGTTGAAAATGTGTTTTTAGTTTGATTTTGCCTTGTAAGTTGGTGAATGTTTCTAAGTATGTAGTTTTTTTTTTATGTTGTAAAATCTAATAATATTTTCTTTTTTCTTGGTTTAAACATCATAAATTTGTACATCTTTTCTCATCCAGAAATGAATTTTATACTTTCTTCTTTTTGGCTATCTTCTGAGTGTTTACATTTAACTCCTTAATTTGGGATCAATAATGACTCACAGTGTTAAATTAAAATCTCAGTTGATTTTTAAACAGCTCACCTATAATACCATTTGTTATACATGAATTCCCCTCTGTAAGGTTTTGTGGGCTTCCGGGGTGGCCCTAGTGGTAAAGAACCTGCCTGCCAATGCAGGAGATGTAAAAGACCCGGATTTGATGCCTGGGCTGGGAAGATTCTGTGGAGGAGGGCATGGCAATCCATTCCAGTATTCTTTCCTGGAGAATTCTAACCACAGAGAAACCTGGGGGGGCTATAGTCCATAGGGTCACACAGAGTCGGACACAACTGAAGCAACTTAGCATGCACACACATAAGGATGTGTGGCCAAGTCCCCTTTAGCATTTCCTATAAAGACAGAAGAGATGCAAGAGAAACACACATTCTCTTAGCGTTTCAGGGCTGGAAAGGCCTTTAGATATGGAATCTAAGACCATTCTTTTTTTAAGTAATTAACCTCCAATTGAAATAAATAAATTTAATAAAGAAATCTACAAACAACAACAAAAAAAATTTTTTTAAATTAAAAAAATAATAAATAGGGAAACTAAAATTTAGAGCTGCTAACTGGCATCCCCAAAGTCATGCCAGTTAGTAGAAGAGCCAGGACTAGGACCAATCTCCTGATCTTTAATCTGGTATTGAAACATACCTCACACATGAGCTTTGGCCATCTTCTTTCCTACTGGACTTGTCTTAGACCAGTGTGATAGAACATGAACATCAGACATGGTCACTCTGAGACCATATTGAAAGGAGACAAGACAGGACCAAAAAGAAGATCATACATGACTAAACATCCCCCTCTCTTGGCTAAAATGAATGTCTACAACTTCTTGACCAATTAGGTCTTTATTCTGGGTCTAGTCTCCTCTCCCTAAAGGGAAGATTTACTCAAATACCAAGCTGAGAATTGCCTCAGCTACCTAAAGACATCTAATCTGGACAAAACCCCTGTTTCCTTGAAGGAAAAACTTCCCCAAATAACTCATCCAAACCCCAGCCTCTGTAACAGGTTCTTTCTGATACTTGGGAAGGCATCACATGGTTCCCCCATGATGTGTGTTCTCCCTTACTGCAATGAATAGTAAACTGAACTCACTCAACTACAGGCATGGTTTTGTGATCTTTGGCTGGAGGACACTGACGGTGTAAAACATTTCCATCTTTAGACTGTAATACATGAACTCAAACAAGTGAGTCAAAAGGCATTGAAAGTTTTTTCTCAGAAAAGGCTTCTCAGAGGAGGGAGGTTTTGGACCCAAAAGATGGGCAACAGGCCCAAACTAAGGACAATAAAGACAGGATGATGTCTCTGTGTGGCCCTTGTTAAAATAGGCTTGTAAACGCCAGTGAGTCCCTGGCTGTAAAAAAGCCTGTGGCCTTCCCTGTGGCTCAGACAGTAAAGTGTCTGTCTGCAGTGTGGGAGACCCAGATTCGATTCCTGGGTTGGGAAGATTCCCTGGAGAAGGGAATGGCAACCCACTCCAGTACTCTAGCCTAGAAAATCCCATGGACAGAGGAGCCTAGTAGGCTACAGCCCATGGGTTTGCAAAGAGTCGGACATGACTTCACTTTCACTTTCATTTTCACTTTAGGAATAGGAAGGTCCGTCTAGTCAAAGCTATGGTTTTCCAGTAGTCATGTATGGATGTGAGTGTTGGGCCATAAGGAAAGCTGAGCACCAAAGAATTGATGCTTTTGATCCTTGGGATTGGAGAAGACTCTTGAGAGTCCCTTGAACTGCAAGGAGATCAAACCTGTCAATCCTAAAGGAAATCAGTCCTGAATATTCATTGGAAGGACTGATGTTGAAGCTGAAACTCCAATACTTTTGCCACTTGATGTGAAGAATTGACTTATTTGAAAAGACTGGGGAAGATGCTGGGAAAGGTTGAAGGCAGGAGAAGATGGGGATGACAGAGGATGAGATGGTTGGATGGCATCACTGACTCAATAGACATGAGTTTGAGTAAACTCCAGGAGTTGGTGATGGACAGGGAAGCTTGGTGTGCTGCAGTCCATGGGGACACAAAAAATCAGATATAAGTGAAAAACTGAACTGAACTGAGGGGTAGGAAGAGGAGGCAGATGTTGTTTCTGGCCAGAGGGCAGACCTGGGTGATGCGATGGAGGTCCTTGGGTGAGGAAGGTGCTTAATTAGGGCACTCCCATTTCCTATCCCATGCTGTGACAGGACTGCCTCCATTCTTCTTTAACAGAGAAACACATACTCCCAGGTAGACGGGGTTTTTTTTCCCCTATAAGAAGTTGCAAACCCATTGACTGTAGCCCACCAGGCTCCTCTGTCGATGGGATTTTCGAGGCAAGACTGCTGGAGTGGGTTGCCATTCCCTTCTGCAGGGGATCTTCCCGACCCAGGGATCGAACCCAGGTCTCCAATTTTTTTACCATCTGAGCCACCAGGGAAGTTGCCCCACCCATGAAACCAGACTATTTATGCTTTCTTTGTTTCCTCCTATCTCTGTACATTCTTTCTTCAGAAGTTTGAACAAGACCATGACTATTCACTTTAGAGGAGACAGCATGT
Source organism: Bos indicus (assembly GCF_029378745.1). NCBI lineage: Eukaryota > Metazoa > Chordata > Mammalia > Artiodactyla > Bovidae > Bos > Bos indicus. The sequence goes on from NC_091789.1 coordinate 5,487,825, forward strand.
TACCAAACAAAGCAAACAAAACAAGAGAAATCATACAAGTGTCTTTCCAGGTCAGGAACAACTAGTCTGTCCACTTGAAGCTATAGGACAAACACTCCAGCCCCTAGTCATTTAAGCATTCACTGAGCACATGTAAGCACCTACTATATACCTGGAATTATATTCGGACATGGGGACTCAGTTATCTGAGACCCATGGCTTGTTCTGGTTTACGATCTACAGGGTTAGACAGACACTTGGGCAATGACGACTCACTCTGTCAAGTGCTGTAATAAGGATGAGCACAAGTGTTAAGGAAGCATGGGAGAGTGGATGATTAGCTATGGCCAGTAGATGAAGGGGGTGGGCTGGTGCCTGGGACAGTGCAGAAGAGGGGCCATTTCAGGGGGTCCTGAAGCTAGGAGTTCAAGTGGCAGTAAAAAGGCAGGGGCAAGGAGGTTCCTGTAGGTAAAGGAAGCAGCATGAAGAGTGGCAGAGATGTGTTGGTGTGTACCTGGCCGGGGAGCAAAATGGCAGGAGTGTAGAGCAGAGTGGCCGATGGGCCTTTAAAGTAGATAGGGCCGTGAAGGCTCCAATAAAGACTTTGCCCTTTGCCCTGAAAAGGAGGTTGGCCTCCAAAGAAAAAACCGTTGAGATGATGGTAGAGCTAGCAGAAGAGTTTTGGTGCATTTAGGAATGAGTTGAGTCAAGAAAAGTTCTGCTAAGGCCCTCCAAGGTCTTTCTGGCAAGTTTTAGGATCCCACGCTTTTCTTCTTTATAAAAATAATACATATTCTTTTTACAACAGATTAATAAAACACATAAGATTAAAGAGGGTATCAAAACTTCACACATATCTTGCCCATACAAATGAAGAAGATAATAATAGAAATATAAGCAAAAGACATGGGTAGATAAATCATAGATAAATACGAATGATTTTTAAACATATGGACAAATGGCTTTTGAACATATGGACTTATGCTCAAACAATTCAAATTAAAATTATATTGAGGTAATGATGATTAGCATTTATTAAACACTTATAGGTTGGGCACTATTTTAAACACGTACATTATGTTATTTACTCCTTGGAACAGCCTTATGATGTGAGTACTGTTGTTATCCATCTTTTGCAAATAAGGAAACCAAACACAGAGATCTTTAGCAACATTCTCAAGGGTACACAGACAATAAGGAACAGAGCCTGGATTAAGAAGTTAAAAATTGCCCTTAATCTCACTATCTAGAAATGATCACTCTGCTATTTAGCAAATAGTTCAGTTTCATTTTTCTGAGTTGGCAAAAGACTCTGATTGTTAATTCTTCTCTTTGATTAGAGAATCCCAGTCTCCAACCCTTAAATAATAGGAAGTTGGCTGTTGATTGCAGACAGATATTCTTGATCATGTTACGTTTTCTGTCCCTTTGTTGTTAAAAGCTGTGTGGCTTAGGGTAAACTTTCCCATGGTCCTTAGTTTCATCTTAACAAAGAGAATAATTACCACCCCACAGGGCTTTTGTGAATATTTAACATGATAATATACAATGAGCATTATCAGAATTAAGGGTTCTTAGTGAGGTTTGTCTGGGTTTTTTCAACTTCTAAGCATGCCCTTTTTATTCAGAGGAAGCAGAATTTTAATTTGGTCCTCTTGTCCACACTCAATCAGTAAATGCTTGCCTTCAGTACAGAAGAAATGCCCCCTCCCCCACTTTTATGTTCTTATTAATTTTCATGGGAATCTTCTGCCCAAATTGTCCTATGGCTGCCTCTTCCTTGGAATTCAGATAAGTTTTTTTTTTTTTTTGATTTTCTAAAAGTTATTTATTTTACTTGGAGGCTAATTACTTTACAATATTGTATTGTTTTTGCCATACATTGACATGAATCTACCATGGGTGTGGAATTCAGGTTTTAGTCAAAGAACACTCACAGGGGATCATCGCTGACTACAACTTGTCACACAGTGGCACCCTAAAACACTCTTATATTCCCACTGTTTCTCTTTCCTTCATAGCTTTGAACTTTTCCCATTTAATACATTTTATCTTTGTTTTTATTACTCCTGCCTTAACTCCCCAGCCTCCCCGAGCACCACCAAGAGTTAAGTGCCACAAAAGCAGAGCTTATTGTCTGTTTTCTTCACTATGTCCCCCAAACACCTAGAATGATATCTGGAACAGAGTAAATACTGAGACATTTATTTATTTATTTTAAAGATTTATTTATGTATGCCTGCACTGGGTCTTCATTGCTGCACAGGTATTTCTACAGTTGCAGCAAGCAGGGTCTAGTCTCTAGTTGCAGGGTGCAGGCTTCTCACTGTGGAGGCTTCTCTTGTTGTGGAGCATGGCTCTAGGCATGTGGGCTCAGCAGTGACTCAGTAGACGGACTCTAGAACACAGGTTTCCTGGACCAGTAATTGAACCCACATCCCCTGCATTGGCAAGCGGATTCTTTACCCCTGAGCCACCAAGGAGGCCCCTTAAACATTTGTTAAATGACTATAAACAACTTGCTTCCTCTGTATTGGTTAATTGTACAAGTTACCGAGTCAAATGCTACTATGTGTAGGATCACATTTATGAATTTGGAGAGCCCCCATTGGGGGAGATTAAAGTTGAGACTTGAATGTCAGTAAACTTTGGGTAATTTCTCTATATACCAGTACATCTCATATTGCTGGAAGGATGGTAAAAATTCTGCCTGCAATGCCGAAGACCCAGGTTCAATCGCTGGCTTGGGAAGATCCCTTGGAGGAGGAAATGGCAACCCACTCCAGTCTTCTTGCTGGGAGAGTGCCATGGACCGAGGAGCCTGGTGGGCTATAGTCCACGAGGTTGCAAAGAGTCAGACATGACAGAGTGACTAACACACACACGTAAGTATCTTTAGATTGAGGGGGACAAGTTCATAGGAAAAAAACAGTCTTTTAATTTGGTCATTAAAATATATATATATAAGATGGCAGAGAATTGCATCAGTGTAAATGTTTGTTTGCTTTGTGGTTAGCTCATTCTAAATTTCAACGTTTGGAGGTCAGAGAGTTAACACATTAAATTGCTGTGTCTTTACATAGTGTAAGTTAAAAATCCTCTAAAATTTTCTTCCCCTACTTTGCCACAGGGTCTGAAATTGCCTATCTTAGCATCTTTTCATAGAACCTTTCAGAGACAAGTACATTGTATGTTAACTTGGAATTGCATCCGTACTGAAAATACTATTATTTTTCTATCATTAGCTAGGTATTATATTAGGCAGGGTCTTGAGGAATTGGGACAGGAACCTTGAGAGCAGATGAGTAGGAGAATGAAGGAAAGATCTGGGGGCATAGGGTGTTCCCAGGGAAAGGAGGCCTATCTGGGGAGTGACAGTGACCCTGATTCTAGGTGCTTGGGGATGATGGTGGAATTGAGGAGGACAGCATGGGCCACTGCTTGACAGGATGTCACTGAAAAAAGAGGTAAAGGATCTAGGAATGCAAGTCTTGTTCCAATTTTATAGCTTTGCCTCAGGTCAACTTGTCTCTGGAGGTATTTGGTACTTTAAGACAGAAAGAAGAAGAAGATTCTTTGAGGTTCCATACAGTGAGGGTCTTGAGATGGGATGTAGGGAGGCTGCTTGTGAAGTATGCTATTGTAGCATACTGGAGAAGCAGTCTGCTAATGCCATCCTGAATGGGTGTCTAAGTGACCTTAACTAATTGTAGAACGAGGCCTTCCCCCCAAACTCCCTTTCTCTGATGAACTACCTTTCACCCACTTTCTTACCCCAATTCTAGAGATTAGGCACATTTAAAGTCACACATAAGACTATAGGTATGAGCACTAATAGAAACTTCCTTGGGTCCCAGGTAATCTCTGCTGAGTTTAAGAAACAAAACAATAGAAACGGAGTTGGAGGTGCACATCCTTTCCTCAAATGGTAACTGGTGTCATGAGTTTGGTGTTTCATTCCCATGTACTTTGCCTACATTGTTGGGAAATGAAAGAGGTTGTTAAATATACACTTATATCCCAAAGTACATAGCATTTTTGGCATGTTTTAAAACTTTATATAAATGGCATCACCGGATCTATGTTCTTCTGTCATTAGTTTGCCTTACACTTTTCTCTACAACCTCCAGGAAATCATTATCCTCAGAGGGGTGTGTGGCTCAAGCTCCAAGGAGTTCTAGTCTCCTCTCCAGAGGAGCCCTTGGGTCCTAGTCACTTTACCTGCAACACTTGGAGCCAGTGAATTAAGGTCGGTCTTAGATGGAGGTGAGCCTCTTCCTCTGTTGTCTTAGCCAAAGTGGAGGGCTGGGCTCACTTGCACCATGTGACCTCCTAGACCATTACCCTGGGAGCCGCACTTTGAAAACCACTACTCTAGAGCAAGAGACAGAGAATGAGATGGTTGGGTGGCATCACTGACTCGATGGACATAAGTTTGAGCAAGCTCTGGGAGTTGGTGATGGACAAGGAGGCCTGGCGTGGTGCAGTTCACGGGGTTGCAAAGAGTCAGACCCGACTGAGCGACTGAACTGACTGACTGGCTCTAGAGCAGGCATCCCCAACCTCCGGGATCTAGTGCCTCATGATCTGAGGTGGAGCTGATGTAATAACAATAAAGTGCACAATGAATGTAATGCACCTGAATCATCCCCAAACCATCCCCCTCCTCCCTGGTCCGTGGAAAAATTGTCTTCCTTGAAACTTATCTCTGGTACCAAAAACGTGGGGGACCACAGCTCTAGAGCATCTTTTGTCCCTTGATATTTTAGCCTTCTTTCAACAAAATAATCTGATGCAAGTTTACCAAAAGGTGAACAGGTAGCATTCCTAGAAGGTAGAGTGCTACAAAAACTGCTCTGCTAAGTACAAAATGAAGACAAGACGTTATGGACACCCCAGTGATGAATCACTTGTCTCCAAATTTCTTTTGATTTAAACATCAGTGCAAAGATCCTTAAAGAAGCTGACAGTTACTGAAGGTGGCTTACTGGAACCCTTAACCATGCACATGGATAGGTTAAAAGTGCATTGTGTACTAGTGAGTACAAGAGACTACATTTCTACAGCACAATGATGAAGGCACAAGTCAAGTAAGCTAATTTGAAAACTACTTCAATTGGTTTCTCAGGAAGGCTTTCTAAACCACTCTTAGTTTGCAGTAAGGATTCTGATATTTTACAGCTGTCGGTGTATACCTACGACAAAAGTACTTCACAAGAACCAAACTATGGATGTTCAAGGATGCAGTAAATTATGTATCTGGCAGAAAAGTGGAGACCATTAAAATTCTAAGAAGAAAGCACTGGTTTTGAAACTTTTTAAACCTGCTTATTAGGTACCTAGAAACTTTTTTTTTAAAAGAATGTATAAGCAGTGCAGCATATGTTTAAGCTATTCTCTAATGATCTTTAACGCCCTTGGCTCACTGCAGCTTGCATTCCACAAAGTCGTGTTTATTTTAGGGTTCTTCCTCTTCTTCTGGTTAATCATTTTCTTCCTCTTGCTTTGCTTCTTCTCTCTTGATTCTTTGCCTGTCTCATCGTCATCATTCTGTGTGTCTTGTCCTGTTGAGTAAAATACTGATCTTGTACACTCATGAAAGAAAAACTGCAACTGATCTTCCGGAATTTTACCTGTACCAACCCCACTTAGTATTCTAAATTTGGAGTTTCCAGAGTACAAAAGTAGCTGAAGTATGAGTCCTTGAAAGTTGTTTTGTGCCCTCTTCTGGAAGTTCAGTTTCCTTTGCTATCCTGTTCCTTAATGCATTCTGAGTGACATTCTTCTTCCAATGTATTCAGCACCCAATGCAGCCTATAACTTGTGGTCCGTGAGAACAGAAGGATCAAAATCATCCAGGCATGACTTTATTAGATATGTTTCAGTCAACACCTCATTTGAGAAATAGTCACTGGATTCAGAGAAGTTCAACTGTGAAATTCGTAGGCTCATCGACTTTCTGAATCATATTTCTGAGCAATTCTTGATTCTTCAAAACTTTCATGCCAAGATAAAGAATTCTTTCAGGGTGGCTTTTACCGTCAGACTTTTCCTCAAGTTTTCTTTTTGATTTCCTCAACAACTGCCTCCGCAATACCTGGTTTCCTTTTATTTTCGTCATCTGTAAGCTCATAAGATGATTTTGTATCTCCTATCGTACAGGTTGATAGAGGCATACTTTCTCTCAGTATCATGAATTACTTTATGATGTTTAGATTTTGTTTTTGCCTGTTCTAACTGGAAGTTTCTGGGGCATTAAGTTGCTTAACGATATTAATCAAGTCCTGAAAACAGCTTACACGTGCTACAAGTGAAGCAGCACATCTTTCTTGGGAAGCCTGAGGAATTTGCCTCCCCTCAACAGTTTTTTCTTCCTTCCTGTTCTCAACAGCATGGTGCCCCTGAATTGTGGAACATTCCAGTCTCCTTGCCACAGAATCTGTGACAGAAAACAGTCTCCTGTGCACAGCTTAAAGGTCTTTTGCTTTCCCACCTCAGGGCCTTTATCTTCCTCTGGTGAACTACGAGGCCAAGTTGCTCAAGTGTCCTCTATCCTCTCATTAAGATACACAGGCCAGGAGGGTGTGGGTGGGGAAAGATCGTGGGCAGCCCAAGGCACCGTAGTCTGTTTTTCTGGCCCCTTGAGGTGGGATCCCTCCACTGACTTTCAAGAGCTGCCTCCTCCAAATCAAAGTAAATGTTGAAAGTCTTCAACCCTCCCTTGGACACGACTGCCATCTTCCCCTCCTCCCTTCCATCCTTCACAGCACAGGCTCTGGTTGGGCCAGTAGAGCTGGTTTTATGTCACATTCATCCAACATAAAACCTCAATAGCTCTGGCTGGGAAGTGGGGGCAGAGGTGAGAGCCAACAGCGAAGGTGGCCTCAGTGGTGCTGCTGGGGAAAGGGGGCTGCTGAGCCAGGTTGGGTGTGGGGCCAGAGGGCTGCTGGGATGAGGGTGTTGCGGGACCAGGGGACTGCTGGTGTGAGTGGGCTGCAGGGCTGGGGCCTGCTAGGGAGGGTGCTGGGCTTTTTCCTAGGCGATTGCCCCCCTCCTGGGTGACCAGAATTAGGCAAGGATGGCCGAGGAACAGAGCCCTTTCCCGGGATGGAAAGTCTGGTGGCCTCCACACAGAGCAGGACCTCACTGTCAGGCTAGGACCTCACTGTCAGGCTAGGAGATTCCCTCCGTGTCACCTGGGCTTGAGCTGGCATTGAAATCTGACCTAGGCCAGGGCACGTTGAACAAGAGCAGCCAGGCTCAGGGAAGGTTGGCCCCTGCTGTTCCCTCCAGGATGTTTGGTCCTGGAGGCCTCTAAGCCTAAGAGAATTTGCTGCAAAACGGTGATTGAAAGGCCATCTCTTCCTTGTCCCTCCCCCTGCCCCCCCACACTTGGCTTTTTTTGAAGATGGGCTTATTGGTCCTCTCTCTAAGCAGACCCCAGGAAGAAGGCCTGGTTTAGGAGTACGAGCATGCAATATGCAAGTGAATCCAGACAGGGAGCCTTTAACATACGATAGGTGTAAGTTCCACCAAGGGGCGGCATTTATTCCCACTATTACAAACTGCAATCAGACTTTTCCTTTGTATACCACTCTTTGGTCCTAGGTTAAGAGTAGTGTGATTTTGTGCCAAATGGCCTGGAGGTCAATGCTCAGACATTCCCGAAAATGTCTAGAAGGGCCCTTAGACATCCTGGAATCCAGCGGTTTTCCAAACTTCGGTGCACATAGAAAGCACCTAGAGGGCTTGTGGGACCACAGATTGCTGGACCCCATCCCAGTGGTGAGGGTTCTGGATCTGGGGAGACCTGAGAGTTTGCATTGCCAAGGACTTCTCGTGTGAGGTTCATGCTGCTGGTCTGGCCACTGCACTTGGAGAACCAGGGGTGTAATCCAACGTTTTCATTTCATAGATGGATCAGCTGAGGCAGAACCCCAGCTGGGTTCCAGATTTGGCATTAACGCTTACCAGGTGTTATGACTGTGCAATCTGATTTAGCTGTTCTGGGCCTGCATTTTCTCATCTACAAAATTAGGTAAGAGCCTCGGTCATTCCTACCCCGGATTCAGCTTGCAGGTGGCTGCTATTGGGTAGTTACTCAGGCTTTTAGTAACAGCCCTCTGGTTTGGTGTGGTGCTGTCACATGGTTCTCAGGTCCGTGAGCTTCCACAGCTTCCCTCTGGTTCCTGGGTCGGGTTTAGGCCCTGCCTTTCCTGTGTGGAGCACTGAGAGACAAAGATGCTATCAGGTGGAGGGTAGGACATAAAGCTTTGTTCTTTTTGCTGTGGTTTTCTCATTTTGCAGGTGCCTCTTATGTTTGCTTACATTTCTAAGAATATTGGTTTTCTTTTCTGATGTAGAAAATTTCCCAATGTTTTCCTTTTCTGTTTCCTTCATATTCTTTGAATTTAAAAATTCTTTACCATCTGATCATAAGGCTATTCAAGGATATATTTTCTTATTTTCCTTGTGATTTTTTATGTTGTATACCCTTATCCCTCTGGAGTTATTTTGACATGTGTTATGAAGTTTGGATCCTGGATGACTTTCCTTTTTTGTAAATGGCTAAACTCTGTCATCATTTGTTGAGTAATCCCTTTCCTCTCTTTGGATGTCTGGCTGTGCATTCTTAGCACTCTAAGAATGTAGAATAGGTGGGAGTGAGATTTTTGTCCAAGCCCACTTTTTTCAGATGGGGAAGTTGAGGCCCAGAGCAGCTAACTGGATTTCCTAAGGTCATGTTAGTGAATGGAGAAGCTCTGACTTCTTTTGTGTGTGTGTGTTTATTTTTGGCCATGCTGAGGCTTCATTGCTGTGCTCGGGCTTTCTCTAGTTGGGGTGAGCAGTGGCTTTTCTTGCTGCAGAGCATGGGCTCTGGAGTGCAGGTTCAGTCGTTGTGGCCCATGGGCTTCGTTGCTCCTTGACATGTGGAACCTTTTCGGAGTAGGAATGGAACCCGTGGACCCTGCAGTGGCAGGAGGATTCTTAACCACTGAGCTGCCAGGAAAGTCCAGATCTCTGTGACTTCTAATCTGAGTTTGAGATATATAGGTCTGCTTGTCTGTCTAGCTCCAGGGACATTTGACAGGGGCAGGTTAACTAACCGGCCACAAAGTAATGAGCATGACCTAGGGTCTCTGAAAGGTATAGACCAGCCTTCTTCAGCCATCCCAGAGAAATCAGTAAAAAAAAAAAAAACCAAAAACTGCACACCTGTGTTCAAATTGCCCTGGTGGTTCAGTGGTAAAGAATCTGCCTGCAGTGCAGGAGATGTGGGCACTGTGTAGGAGATTCAGGTTCCATTCCTGGGTTGGGAAAATCCCCTGGAAGTGAAAATTGCAACCCACTCCAGCCTTCTTGCCTGGAGAATCCCATGGACAGAGGGGCCTGGTGGGCTACAGTCCATGAGGTCAGAAAGATTTGGACACGACTGGGCACACACGCATTCAGTTACCTTTTCTGTGTTGGTGGTGGTTGTGAGAATATTTAAGATCTGCTCTCTTAGCAGCTTTGAAGAAGGATACAACATAGTACTGTTAACTATAGTCACCATACTGAATATTAGATCCACTGAACTTGTTCATCTTATAGTTGGAAGTTTGTATCCTTTGAACAGCATCTCCTCGTTTCCTGTCCCTGCTGCCCCTGGCAACCACCATTCTACTCTCTGTTTCTGTGAGTTTGGCTCGTTTTTATATCCCACATATAAGTGAGATCATACAGTATCTGTCTTTCTCTGACTTATTTCACTTAGCATAATGCCTTCATGGTTTATCCATGTTGCCATGACATTCAGATTTCCTCTTTTTTATGACTGAATAAAGTTTCATAAATGTATATATGTACATACATTTACACCCAGGTTTTGTTTATCCATTCGTGCACAGGCACTTTGATTGTTTCCATGTCTTGGCTCTTGTGAATAATGTTGCAATGAACAAGGGGCTGCAGATATTTCTTTCGGGTAGTTATTAAATTCTCTTTGACTATATGTCCAGAAGTGGGATTTCTGGGTCATATGGTTTTAGTTTTAATATTTTGGAGGAAACCTTATGCACTTTTACATAGTGCCTGTTCCAAGTTACATTCCCACCAACAGTGTACAAGGGTTCCCTTTCCTTTAATATCCTTGCCAACACTTGTTTTGTCTTTTTGATAATAGTCATTTGAACAGTATTGAATGAGTTCATATATTAACCATTTCTCAGATAGATGATTTGAAGAAATTTTCTCCCACTCCATAGATTGGCTTTTCATTTTGTTGTTTCCTTGGCTGTGCATGAGCTTTTTTATTTGATGTAGTCTCACTTGTCTATTTTTGCATTTGCTGCCTGTACTTTTAGCCTCATACCCCAACAGTTTTTTTGCCAAAACCTAGGTCAAGGAGCTTGTCATTGGAAAGCTGTGTTTTCTTCCAGGAGTTTCATGGTTTCAGGTCTTAAATTTAAGTCTTTAACCCATTTCAAGTGAATTGTTGTGAGTGCTATAAGATAGGAGTCCAATTTTATTCTTCTCATGGGGATAACTTGTTTTACCCAGTACCATTTATTGAAGAGTCTTTTCCCGCTATAATATTCTTGGCTCCATTGTGAAATGTTAGTTGACCGATTAGGCATGGGCTTATTTCTGAGCTCTTGATTCTGTTCCATTGTTCCATGCTGTTTCAAATACTATACTTTGTAATATAGTTTGAGATCAGAAAGTGTGATCTCTCCAGCTTTGTTGTTCATTCTCAGGATTGTTTGGGTATTTGGAGTCTTTTGTGGTTCCACACAAATTGTAGATTTCTTTTTCTATTCTGTGAAAAGATATCATTGGAATTTTGATAGCCAATTACACATTCAGTGCAATTCCTTTGGGTAGTATGGACATTTTAACAATATTATTTTTATACAGGAAATGGGGATATCTTTCCCTTTATGTCTTCTTCAATTTCTGTCCTCAGTGTCTTATTGTTTTGGTGTATAGATCTTTTTACCTCCTTGGTTAAATGTATTTCTAAGTATTTTACTGTGTTTGCTGTATTGTAAATTAGATTATTTTCATTATTTCTTTTTAAGATACTTTGTCCTTAGTGTATAGAAATGCAACAGATTTTTGTATGTTGATAATAGGTCTTGAAAATTTACCAAATTCATTGATGAATTCTAAAATTTTTTAATGCAGTCTTTAGGTTTTCTGTATATAAGTTCATGTCATCTGCAAACAGACAATTTAATTTCGTCCTTTCTGATTTTGATGTCTTTTATTTTTCTTGCCTACTTTCTCTGAGACTTGAGTACAATCCTGAATAGGAGTGGTGAAAGTGGGCACCCTTATCTTGTTTCTGTTCTTAGAGGAAAAGCTTTCAATTTTTCTGCATTGAGGATGATGTTAGCTGTGGGCTTATTGCAGGTGGCCTTTATTATGTTGAAGTATGTGCCTTCCAACCTTATTTGCTGAGATTTTTTTTTATCATGAAAGGATGTTGAATTTTGTCGAATTCTTTTTTTTTTGCCACTTGTTGAGATGATCATATGATTTTATCTTTCATTCTATTAATGTGACATTTACTGATTTGTATAATTTGAACCTTCCTTGCATCCCAGGGGTAAATCCCTCCTGATCGTGTGCTATGGAATTCAATTTGATAGTGTTTTGTTGAGAAATTTTGCATCTACCTTTATTAGGAATATTGGTTCATAATTTCTTATAATATCCTTATCTGGTTTTGGTGTCAGAGTAATGCTGGTCTCATACAATAAGTCTGGGAGTGTTCTCACCTCTTTGAATTTTTGGTAGTTGAGAAGGATTGGCATTCATTCTTTAAATGTTTGGTAAAATTCACCAGGGAAGCCATCTTGTCTTGGAATTTTATGTGCTGGGAGTTTTTTGATTACCAATTCAGTCTCCTTATTTGTTGCTATTCTGTTCAGATTTTCAGTATCTTCATGATTCAGTCTTGGTATGTTGTATGATTCCATTAATTTATCCATTTTTTCTAGGTTATCCAATATGTTGGTATGTAATTGTTCATAGTTATCCCTTAAAATCCTTTGCATTTGTGTGTTATCATTCATAATGGTTCCATTTCATTTATAATTTTGCATCTTCTATTTTCATGACTAATTCTAACTATCAGTTTTTCAATTTTGATTGTCTTTTCAAAAAACCAACATTTAGTTTCATTGATCTTTTTTCTGTTTTCATGTTCTCTATTTCATTTATTTACAAATCTTTATTTGTATGTTTCTCTTAACTTTGAGCTTATTTTTTTTTGTAGTTCCTTGTGGTGTATTGTGTGTTTGAGATCTTTTTCTAAAATTAGTGTAGGCACTTATTACTATAAACTTTCTTTTTAAAAATGCTTTTGCTGCATAAGTTATGATATGTTTCTATTTTTATTTTTTTAAATACTTTGTTTTTATTTCCCTTTGATTTCTTTGACCCATTAGGTGTTGAGGAGTGCACTGTTTAGTTTTCATGTATTTGTGAATTTTCCAATCTTCTTCCTGTTTTTGATTCCTAGTTTTATAACATTTCAATCCCAAAAGATACTTGATAAAATTTCAATTTTCTTACATTTGTTGAGACTTGTTTTGTCTATTTGGGATAACTATTACCATTAACACTTGTTGTTTTAACTTGCCTAGGTCCTGACTGTCTACATATGGCTTTCCCATCTTGTTTTGAATCCTCACCATTGCCTATGAGATTTCTGCTTTCAGGAAAGGGCTGTGATGCTGGATACATTGTTGCAGATTTACTTATAAACCAGTTATCCTTGGACAATGTGCTTTAGAAGAGAGGATGCAAAAATGTCTTCTTGGAGTTATTAAGAGTTTATTTTCCTTGACAAATAAAAAAATGTGTCTCTAATGTAAAAGTCCCGATGATTTAGTCCAAAGATTGTGGACTGCATGCTTCATTAAATGTCTCAGTTTTTCATTGCTACTCCATGCTTTGTAAAGACTAGTTTCCCAATCAGTGCACTACCCATTAAATCACCTTCCCCGTGTCCCTGGGGGACCCTAATGCCTGTGAATTCGGTAATAGTACACTACTTGTACTAATTGTAAGTGATAGAACACTTACATGGAACACTCTTTACACATGCCCCATGTCAATCTGTTCCAGGCCTGGCAACAGTAAGCACCTCCCTATGAGACAGAACATTTCTTGGGGATTATTTACTCCTCTGGTTAGTCCATTAGTGTTTGTCATCTTGCCCCAATTTCACTGTGACCCGGTCTTCAATTGACCAGAAATTTATTGCTCGTCCTACATATCCTATTGTTGAAGCTCTTAAGACCTTGCTGAAATTAAAAATTCCACAGATGCCAAAAGCCAGATTTCCAATCAGGCAAAAAAGAAGCTTACCACAGTGAAGAATGTCTGGGGCCAGTGGAGAGCTGTCTTACCCTCTCACTCCAGCATATGGGTGGAGAACTCCATGTACCCAAACTTTTAGTGCCTTCCACTCAGGAGCGTCTGTTTCAAAGGTTTTAGCCCAAAGCAAGTCTATATGCCCTCACCCCCACCCTGGGGCATAGTGGTAAAGACTTTGCCTGCCAGTGCAGGATTTCCAAGAGATGCAGGTTCAATTCCTGAGTCCAGAATGTCCTCTGGAGAAGGAAATGGCAACCCACTCCAGTATTCTTGCCTGGGAACTCCCATGGACAGAAGAGGCTGGCGGGCTACATACAGCCCATGGGGTTGCAAAGAGTCTGACATGACTGAGAACACACACTCCCACACTTTCCTGCCCCCCTTCCTAGAGGCACACATACCTCAAAAGTTACTAGACTGGACAGCCCCCACATCCCCAGTGAACCAGTCACCCTCAACCACAGAGAAGAGGGAAGTTCAAAATGGGGAGTGGAAGAGGAGAGGAGTCAGGATGAGAGGGATGGTTAGCTATGAGGGATGGGGACAAGTAGCCCAGCAAGTTTTGTCTCCTTCCTCCCTATCTTGCCTCACAGTCTTTTGTAGCATTGCTTCAATTAAGAACTTCAGGCAAAGGAATAAAGATGTAGAATCATTTGCCATAAGAGTCAGTTGGTTAATAGGCTGGCTCTTCAAGGCACTGACCACCCTAAATTTTCACCTAGGTTCACTGGAAGTTGGTTAAAATTTCCTGTCTAAGTCCTTCTCCTTAATTCCATCCCCCAAACACATAAAATACTGTGAGCTCCCTTTGGATTCCTGTGCAGTGCCTACCTCATTTTCTTGGGCAACCCAGAAGAGTCTTAGTATAACTTTCAGTGTGTTTGCCTCTGATACTTTGGGGCTACTTTGCTTAAACAGAAATGCAGGACTAGACATAACTGTGCTTTTTCAGTTCTAAGTGTAATGGTTGAGGAAAACCAATGGGTCCTTGGTTTTCCTGATGATGGTATAATGTGATACTGAAAGGTTGTTCCTGAACGAAAACGCACCGGTATTCTTGGCCTCCGGTGGAGAAGAATTCAATCTGGAGCCAGAGATGAGGCTTGATCGCTCAGAGCTTTTGTGTGATAAAGTTTTATTAAAGTATAAAGGAGATAGAGAAAGCTTCTGACATAGGCATCAGAAGGGGGCAGAAAGAGTACCCCCCTGCTTGTCTTCAGCTGGATGTTATATAGTCACTGCTGTTAAGTCACTTCAGTTGTGTCCGACTCTGTGCACCCCCATAGATGGCAGCCCACCAGGCTCCGCCATCCCTGGGATTCTCCAGGCAAGAACATTGGAGTGGGTTGACATTTCCTTCTCCAATGCATGAAAGTGAAAAAGTGAAAGTGAACTTACTCAGTTATGTCCGACTCTTCGTGACCCCATGGACTGCAGCCTACCATGCTCCTCCGTCCATGGGATTTTTCAGGCAGGAGTACTGGAGTGGGTGTCCATTAGCAGTCTGTTAATCAAAATAAGGAATGTCTTAAAACTCAAAGTGGCACCAGGCCCCTCATCCATAAGATGCATTTTGTGATAATCTTGGCACCAGATGATTTATCCCAGGATATGAAACGATTGACTTGAATCTTGCAGAAGGGCAGATTACCCTACAAATAGTTTTGTTTACATAGTTTAGGGGAACAACATCTGAGTGTAACATACAGGTTTGTTAAGTAGGTTCTGAGCAATTAGGCAGAATCGACTTGAAGACAGAGTCTGGGGTAAATGCTTAGTATATTAACAAAGCTTAAGACAAATATTTCCATAAGAAAAATGCATTGGTTAACTCAAGGTTTGAGAATAGTTAACTTCAGATGAAACCAGGTGTCATTATGGCAACACAGTATTTTAAGAGAAAACTCCTTTTAAATTTTTATAGGGAAGGAAGAAAATATTGGTAGTTTGTTTCCTCCTGCTGTTTGAGAGAGAGAAAAGTGTCTGACACTTGCAGCCTGTTTCCTCTGTTTGGAGACCCCTGGCCTTCCTGCCTGTTACCCTGTCAATACCACACAATCATGTGTGGGATTTTCGTACTTTCTCTATAAAACATCTGTATCTTTACCTTTTTGATAATGCTAGGTTCTTGACTAACTGGATTTTATTTCCTTTGTATTTTCTTCACGAAATTTCATTTAGGTGGATGCCCTTTACCCAGGTAATTCTGGTAGATTAGCTGTTATACCTTCTCTCTTCTCAGAGTGAACTTCTATTAGGTCATTCTTATTCTGAGAACTCACCATTATTAATTTTTCTCACAGTTAACACCTCTGTTTTTAAGCACAAGTTATTTTTTCATGCCCAGAGACACATTCTTTAAAGCATTCATCTTGTTTGAAACTTGTTTGATCTTTGCATATGAAAACAATTACAACAGAACCTGTTCTGTAGTCTGTCATGGGGAGGGCAATCAAACAGGATATTGACAATTCAGACCTGAAGGTTTTCAGAGAAATGAAATGTTCTTAAGAGTTGGTGCAGGGCATAAAGGGCCTCCACTTAGGTGTGCCTGAGCAAGCTGATGGCTTCCAGGTGGGTATTTGTATGGGGAAGAGGTGGTATTGAAGTTTTGTATATAAACACCTAGGAAGCAAAGAGAGGGAGCAGTGGAGCATAGTGCAGTAGAGGGGCAAGA
The DNA here is from genome assembly GCF_029378745.1 of Bos indicus. Classification (NCBI taxonomy): domain Eukaryota; kingdom Metazoa; phylum Chordata; class Mammalia; order Artiodactyla; family Bovidae; genus Bos; species Bos indicus. Next base: position 5,503,852 of record NC_091789.1, read on the forward strand.
TGGTTCGTATTTCTACTCCAGTCTGGACTAGGGACTAGATCCAAGTACTATAGCAAGATGGGCTATTAGAATGAGGCATTTTTGGAATTACAGGCCAGTATCACTGATGAACATAGATGCAAAAATTCTCAACAAAATTCTACCAAACAGAATTCAATAACACATTAACCAGGTCATACACCATGATCAAGTTGAGTTTATTCCAGGGATGAAAGAATTCTTCAATATATGCAAACCAGTGTGATACAGCCTATTAACAAATTGAAAGAAAAAAACCATATAATAGATGCAGAAAAAGCGTTTGACAAAATTCAGGACCTACTTGTGATTAACACTCGAAAAAATGGGCATAGAAGGAAGCTACCTCAACATAGAAAAGTCCATATATGACAAGCCCACAGCAAACGTTCTCAATGGGGAAAAACTGAAAGCATTCCCTCTAAGATCAGGAACAAGACAAGGGTGCTCACTCTCCTATCATGCAACATAGTTTTGAAGTCCTGGTTATGCCAATCAGAGAAGAAAAAGAAATAAAAGTAATCTGGATGGGAAAAGAAGAAGTAAAGCCTCACTGATTGCAGATGACATGATACTACACACATAGAACCCTAAAGATAGTATCAGAAAATTACTAGAGATAATCAGTGAATTTTGCAAAGTCACGGGATACAAAATCACTTACATTCCTATATACTAACAATGAGAAATCAGAAAGAGAAATTAAGGAATCATTTCCATTCACCATTGCAACAAAAAGCATAAAATATCTAGGAATAAACCTACATAAGGGGACAAAAGAACTGTATAACAGAAAATTTTAAGACACTGATGAAAGAAAGCAAAGATGACATGAACAGATGGAGAGATATTCCAGGTTCCTGGGTTGGAGGAATCAATATTGTGAAAATGACTATGGTACAAAATGCAATCTACAGATTGAATGCAATCCCTAGAACAATACCAATGGCTTTTTCAACAGAACTCGAATTTTTTCACAATTCATATGAAGACACAAAAGACCCCAAATAGCCAAAGCAGTCTTGAAAAAGAAGCATGGAGCTGGAGGAATCAGCCGTCCTGACTTCAGATTATACAACAAAGCTACAGTCATGAAAACAGTATGGTACTGGCACAAAAACATAGATACAGACAAATGGAACAAAATAGAGAGCCCAGAAATAACCCCTGCACTTATGGGTACCTTCTTTTTGACAAAGGAGGCAAGAATATACAATGGAGCAAAGATAGTCTCTTCAATAAGTGGTGCTGGGAAAACTGGATAGTTACATGTAAAAGAATAGAATTAGAGCATTTCCTAACACCATACACAAAGGTAAACTGAAAGTGGATTAAAGACCTAAATGTAAGACCAGCAATTATAAAACTCTTAGAGGAAAACATAGGTAGAACAATGGATGACAGAAATCAAAGCAGGGTCCTACAGCAATGGAAATAAAAACAAAGGTAAACAACTGAAAACTAATTAAACTTAAAACTTTTTGCACAGCAAAGAAAACTATAACCAAGGTGAAAAGTCAACCCTCAGAATGGGAGACGATAATAGCAAATGAAACAACTGACAAAGGAGCAATTTCCAAATATACAAGTAGCTCATACAATTCAATACCAGAAAAACAAATAATCCAATTAAAAAGTGGGGAAAAGACCTAAACAGGCATTTCTCCAAAGAAGACATATACGTAGCTAACAAACACATGAAAAGATGCTCAACATCACTCATTATTTGGCTCACTCACTGAGTCGTGTTCGATTGCTTGCGACCCCATGGACTGCAGCATGCCAGGCTTCCCTGTCCAGCACCAATTCCCAGCACTTGCTCAAATTCACGCTCATCAAGTTGGTGATGCCATCCAACCATCTCATCCTCTGTTGTCCCCTTCTCCTCAGGGTCTTTTCTAAGGAGTCAGTTCTTTGCATCAGGTAGCCAAAGTATTGGAGCTTCAGCTTCAGCCTCAGCCCTTCCGATGAGTATTCAGGACTTACTTGCTTTGGGATTGATTGATTGGATCTCCTTGCAGTTCAAGGGCTCTCAATGAGAGTTCTCCAGCACCACAGTTCAAAAGCATCAATTCTTCAGTGATCAGCTTCTTCTTCTTCTTTTTTTAAATTTTATTTTATTTTTAAACTTTACAATATTGTATTGGTTCTGCCATATATGGAAATGAATCCACCACAGGCATACACGTGTTCCCCATCCTGAACCCTCGTCCCCCCTCCCTCCCCATACCATCCCTCTGGGTCGTCGCAGATCACCAGCCCCAAGCATCCAGTATTGTGCATCGAACCTGGACTGGTGACTCATTTCATATATGATATTATACATATTTCAATGCCATTCTCCCAAATCACCTCACCCTCTCCCTCTCCCACAGAGTCCAAAAGACTGTTCTATACATCAGTGTCTCTTTTGCTGTCTCATATACAGGGTTATTGTTACCATATTTCTAAATTTCATATATATGCGTTAGTATACTGTATTGGTGTTTTTCTTTCTGGCTTACTTCACTCTGTATAATAGGCTCCAGTTTCTTCCACCTCATTAGAACTGATTCAAATGTATTCTTTTTAATGGCTGAGTAATACTCCATTGTGTATATGTACCACTGCTTTCTTATCCATTCATCTGCTGATGGACATCTAGGTTGCTTCCATGTTCTGGCTATTATAAACAGTGCTGTGATGAACATTGGGGTACACGTGTCTCTTTCAATTCTGGTTTCCTCAGTGTGTATGCCCAGCAGTGGGATTGCTGGGTCATAAGGCAGTTCTATTTCCAGTTTTTAAGGAATCTCCACACTGTTCTCCGTAGTGGCTGTACTAGTTTGCATTCCCACCAACAGTGTAAGAGGGTTCCCTTTTCTCCACACCCTCTCCAGCATTTATTGCTTGTAGACTTTTGGATCGCAGCCATTCTGACTGGCGTGAAATGGTACCTCATAGTGGTTTTGATTTGCATTTCTCTAATAATGAGTGATGTTGAGCATCTTTTCATGTGTTTGTTAGCCATCTGTATGTCTTCTTTGGGGAAATGTCTATTTAGTTTTTTGGCCCATTTTTTGATTGGGTCATTTATTTTTCTGGAATTGAGCTGTAGGTGATGCTTGTATATTTTTGAGATTAGGTGTTTGTCAGTTGCTTCATTTGCTATTATTTTATCCATTCTGAAGGCTGCCTTTTCACCTTGCTTATAGTTTCCTTTGTTGTGCAGAAGCTTTTAAGTTTAATTAGGTCCCATTTCATTATTTTTGCTTTTATTTCCAATATTCTGGGAGGTGGGTCATAGAGGATCCTGCTGTGATTTATGTCAGAGAGTGTTTTGCCTATGTTCTCCTCTAGGAGTTTTATAGTTTCTGGTCTTACATTTAGATCTTTAATCCATTTTGAGTTTATTTTTGTGTATGGTGTTAGAAAGTGTTCTAGTTTCTTTCTTTTACAAGTGGTTGACCAGTTTTCCCAGCACCACTTGTTAAAGAGATTGTCTTTAATCCATTGTATATTCTTGCCTCCTTTGTCAAAGATAAGGTGTCCATATGTGCGTGGATTTATCTCTGGGCTTTCTGTTTTGTTCCATTGATCTATATTTCTGTCTTTGTGCCAGTACCATACTGTCTTGATGTCTGTGGCTTTGTAGTAGAGCCTGAAGTCAGGCAGGTTGATTCCTCCAGTTCCATTCTTCTTTCTCAAGATAGCTTTGGCTATTCGAGGTTTTTTGTATTTCCATACAAATTGTGAAATTATTTGTTCTAGTTCTGTGAAGAATACCATTGGTAGCTTGATAGGGATTGCATTGAATCTATAAATTGCTTTGGGTAGTATACTCATTTTCACTATATTGATTCTTCCAGTGCATGAACATGGTATATTTCTCCATTTATTAGTGTCCTCTTTGATTTCTTTCACCAGTGTTTTATAGTTTTCTATGTATAGGTCTTTAGTTTCTTTAGGTAGATATATTCCTAAGTATTTTATTCTTTCCATTGCAATGATGAATGGAATTGTTTCCTTAATTTCTCTTTCTGTTTTCTCATTATTAGTGTATAGGAATGCAAGGGATTTCTGTGTGTTGATTTTATATCCTGCAACTTTACTATAATCATTGATTAGTTCCAGTAATTTTCTGGTGGAGTCTTTAGGGTTTTCTATGTAGAGGATCATGTCATCTGCAAATAGTGAGAGTTTTCGTTCTTCTTTTCCAATTTGGATTCCTTTTATTTCTTTTTCTGCTCTGATTGCTGTGGCCAAAACTTCCAAAACTATGTTGAATAGTAATGGTGAAAGTGGGCACCCTTGTCTTGTTCCTGACTTTAGAGGAAATGCTTTCAATTTTTCACCATTGAGGATAATGTTTGCTGTGGGTTTGTCATATATAGCTTTTATTATGTTGAGGTATGTTCCTTCTATTCCTGCTTTCTGGAGAGTTTTTATCATAAATGGATGTTGAATTTTGTCAAAGGCTTTCTCTGCATTGAGATAATCATATGGTTTTTATTTTTCAATTTGTGAATGTGGTGTATTACATTGATTGATTTGTGGATATTGAAGAATCCTTGCATCCCTGGGATAAAGCCCACTTGGTCATGGTGTATGATCTTTTTACTGTGTTGTTGGATTCCGATTGCTAGAATTTTGTTAAGGATTTTTGCATCTATGTTCATCAGTGATATTGGCCTGTAGTTTTCTTTTTTTGTGGCATCTTTGTCAGGTTTTGGTATTAGGGTGATGGTGGCCTCAAAGAATGAGTTTGGAAGTTTACCTTCCTCTGCAATTTTCTGGAAGAGTTTGAGCAGGATAGGTGTTAGCTCTTCTCTAAATTTTTGGTAGAATTCAGCTGTGAAGCCGTCTGGTCCTGGGCTTTTGTTTGCTGAAAGATTTTTGATTACAGTTTCAATTTCTGTGCTTGTGATGGGTCTGTTATGATTTTCTATTTCTTCCTGGTTCAGTTTTGGAAATTTGTACTTTTCTAAGAATTTGTCGATTTCTTCCACGTTGTCCATTTTATTGGCATATAATTGCTGATAGTAGTCTCTTATGATCCTTTGTATTTCTGTGTTGTCTGTTGTGATCTTTCCATTTTCATTTCTAATTTTATTGATTTGATTTTTCTCCCTTTGTTTCTTGATGAGTCTGGCTAATGGTTTGTCAATTTTATTTATCCTTTCAAAGAACCAGCTTTTGGCTTTGTTGATTTTTGCTATGGTCTCTTTTGTTTCTTTTGCATTTATTTCTGCCTTAATTTTTAAGAGTTCTTTCCTTCTGCTAACCCTGGGGTTCTTCATTTCTTCCTTTTCTAGTTGCTTTAGGTGTAGAGTTAGGTTATTTATTTGACTTTTTTCTTGTTTCTTGAGGTATGCCTGTATTGCTATGAACTTTCCACTTAGGACTGCTTTTACAGTGTCCCACAGGTTTTGGGTTGTTGTGTTTTCATTTTCATTAGTTTCTATGCAAATTTTTATTTCCTCTGTGATTTGTTGGTTATTCAGCAGCGTGTTGTTCAGCCTCCATATGTTGGAATTTTTAATAGTTGTTCTTCTGTAATTGAGACCTAATCTTACTGCAATATGGTCAGAAAAGATGCTTGGAATGATTTCAATTTTTTGAATTTACCAAGGCTAGATTTATGGCCCAGGATGTGATCTATCCTGGAGAAGGTTCCATGTGCGCTTGAGAAAAAGGTGAAATTCATTGTTTTGGGATGAAATGTCCTATAGATATCAATTAGGTCTAGCTGGTCTATTGTATCGTTTAAAGTTTGTGTTTCCTTGTTAATTTTCTGTTTAGTTGATCTATCCATAGGTGTGAGTGGGGTATTAAAGTCTCTCACTATTATTGTGTTATTGTTAATTTCTCCTTTCATACTTGTTAGCATTTGCCTTCCATATTGCGGTGCTCCTGTGTTGGGTGCATATATATTTATAATTGTTATATCTTCTTGGATTGATCCTTTGATCATTATGTAGTGACCGTCTTTGTCTCTCTTCACAGCCTTTGTTTTAAAGTCTATTTTATCTGATATGAGTATTGCTACTCCTGCTTTCTTTTGGTCCCTATTTGCATGGGAAATCTTTTTCCAGCCCTTCACTTTCAGTCTGTATGTGTCCCCTGTTTTGAGGTGGGTCTCTTGTAGACAGCATATGTAGGGGTCTTGTTTTTGTATCCATTCAGCCAGTCTGTCTTTTGGTTAAGGCATTCAATCCATTTACGTTTAAGGTAATTATTGATAAGTATGATCCCGTTGCCATTTACTTTATTGTTTTGGGTTCGAATTTATACACCATTTTTGTGTTTCCTGTCTAGAGAATATCCTTTAGTATTTGTTGGAGAGCTGGTTTGGTGGTGCTGAATTCTCTCAGCTTTTGCTTGTCTGTAAAGCTTTTGATTTCTCCTTCATATTTGAATGAGATCCTAGCTGGGTACAATAATCTGGGCTGTAGGTTATTTTCTTTTTTTTTTTTTTTTTTAAGAGGCAAACAATTATTTACTATATTTCTTATTATTATAAGAAGCATATCACATAGAGTCAAAAATATCAACTCAAGTCCTAGCTTTGCCACTTCCTTAATTTATAACTTTGGAGATGACATTAGATTTCTTTCAAGCTTAGTTTCTTTCTTTTTTTTTTTTTATTTTTAAACTTTACATAATTGTATTAGTTTTGCCAAATATCAAAATGAATCCGCCACAGGTATACATGTGTTCCCCATCCCGAACCCTCCTCCCTCCTCCCTCCCCATACCATCCCTCTGGGCCGTCCCAGTGCACCAGCCCCAAGCATCCAGCATCATGCATCGAACCTGGACTGGCAACTCGTTTCCTACATGATATTTTACATGTTTCACTGCCATTCTCCCACATCTTCCCACCCTCTCCCTCTCCCACAGAGTCCATAAGACTGTTCTATACATCAGTGTCTCTTTTGCTGTCTCGTACACCGGGTTATTGTTACCATCTTTCTAAATTCCATATATATGCGTTAGTATACTGTATTTATGTTTTTCCTTCTGGCTTACTTCACTCTGTATAATAGGCTCCAGTTTCATCCACCTCATTAGAACTGATTCAAATGTATTCTTTTTAATGGCTGAGTAATACTCCATTGTGTATATGTACCACTGCTTTCTTATCCATTCATCTGCTGATGGACATCTAGGTTGCTTCCACGTCTTGGCTATTACAAACAGTGCTGCGATGAACATTGGGGTACACGTGTCTCTTTCCCTTCTGGTTTCCTCAGTGTGTATGCCCAGCAGTGGGATTGCTGGATCATAAGGCAGTTCTATTTCCAGTTTTTTAAGGAATCTCCACACTGTTCTCCATAGTGGCTGTACTAGTTTGCATTCCCACCAACAGTGTAAGAGGGTTCCCTTTTCTCCACACCCTCTCCAGCATTTATTATTTGTAGACTTTTGGATCGCAGCCATTCTGACTGGTGTGAAATGGTACCTCATAGTGGTTTTGATTTGCATTTCTCTGATAATGAGTGATGTTGAGCATCTTTTCATGTGTTTGTTAGCCATCTGTATGTCTTTTTTGGAGAAATGTCTATTTAGTTCTTTGGCCCATTTTTTGATTGGGTCGTTTATTTTTCTGGAGTTGAGCTGTAGGAGTTGCTTGTATATTTTTGAGATTAGTTGTTTGTCGGTTGCTTCATTTGCTATTATTTTCTCCCATTCTGAAGACTGTCTTTTCACCTTGCTAATAGTTTCCTTTGATGTGCAGAAGCTTTTAAGGTTAATTAGGTCCCATTTGTTTATTTTTGCTTCTATTTCCAATATTCTGGGAGGTGGGTCATAGAGGATCCTGCTGTGATGTATGTCGGAGAGTGTTTTGCCTATGTTCTCCTCTAGGAGTTTTATAGTTTCTGGTCTTACGTTTAGATCTTTAATCCATTTTGAGTTTATTTTTGTGTATGGTGTTAGAAAGTGGTCCAGTTTCATTCTTTTACAAGTGGTTGACCAGATTTCCCAGCACCACTTGTTAAAGAGATTGTCTTTAATCCATTGTATATTCTTGCCTCCTTTGTCGAAGATAAGGTGTCCATATGTGCGTGGATTTATCTCTGGGCTTTCTATTTTATTCCATTGATCAATATTTCTGTCTTTGTGCCAGTACCATACTGTCTTGATAACTGTGGCTTTGTAGTAGAGCCTGAAGTCAGGTAAGTTGATTCCTCCAGTTCCATTCTTCTTTCTCAAGATCGCTTTGGCTATTCGAGGTTTTTTGTATTTCCATACAAATTGTGAAATTATTTGTTCTAGCTCTGTGAAGAATACTGTTGGTAGCTTGATAGGGATTGCGTTGAATCTATAAATTGCTTTGGGTAGTATACTCATTTTCACTATATTGATTCTTCCAATCCATGAACATGGTATATTTCTCCATCTATTAGTGTCCTCTTTGATTTCTTTCACCAGTGTTTTATAGTTTTCTATATATAGGTCTTTAGTTTCTTTAGGTAGATATATTCCTAAGTATTTTATTCTTTCCGTTGCAATGGTGAATGGAATTGTTTCCTTAATTTCTCTTTCTGTTTTCTCATTATTAGTGTATAGGAATGCAAGGGATTTCTGTGTGTTGATTTTATATCCTGCAACTTTACTGTAGTCATTGATTATTTCTAGTAATTTTCTGGTGGACTCTTTAGGGTTTTCTATGTAGAGGATCATGTCATCTGCAAATAGAGAGAGTTTTACTTCTTCTTTTCCAATTTGGATTCCTTTTATTTCTTTTTCTGCTCTGATTGCTGTGGCCAAAACTTCCAAAACTATGTTGAATAGTAATGGTGAAAGTGGGCACCCTTGTCTTGTTCCTGACTTTAGAGGAAATGCTTTCAATTTTTCACCATTGAGGATAATGTTTGCAGTGGGTTTGTCATATATAGCTTTTATTATGTTGAGGTATGTTCCTTCTATTCCTGCTTTCTGGAGAGTTTTTATCATAAATGGATGTTGAATTTTGTCAAAGGCTTTCTCTGCATCTATTGAGATAATCATATGGTTTTTATTTTTCAATTTGTTAATGTGGTGTATTACATTGATTGATTTGCGGATATTGAAGAATCCTTGCATCCCTGGGATAAAGCCCACTTGATCATGGTGTATGATCTTTTTAATGTGTTGTTGGATTCTGATTGCTAGAATTTTGTTAAGGATTTTTGCATCTATGTTCATCAGTGATATTGGCCTGTAGTTTTCTTTTTTTGTGGGATCTTTGTCAGGTTTTGGTATTAGGGTGATGGTGGCCTCATAGAATGAGTTTGGAAGTTTACCTTCCTCTGCAATTTTCTGGAAGAGTTTGAGCAGGATAGGTGTTAGCTCTTCTCTAAATTTTTGGTAGAATTCAGCTGTGAAGCCGTCTGGACCGGGGCTTTTGTTTGCTGGAAGATTTTTGATTACAGTTTCAATTTCCATGCTTGTGATGGGTCTGTTAAGATTTTCTATTTCTTCCTGGTCGAGTTTTGGAAAGTTGTACTTTTCTAAGAATTTGTCCATTTCTTCCACGTTGTCCATTTTATTGGCATATAATTGTTGATAGTAGTCTCTTATGATCCTTTGTATTTCTGTGTTGTCTGTTGTGATCTCTCCATTTTCGTTTCTAATTTTGTTGATTTGATTTTTCTCCCTTTGTTTCTTGATGAGTCTGGCTAATGGTTTGTCAATTTTATTTATCCGTTCAAAGAACCAGCTTTTGGTTTTGTTGATTTTTGCTATGGTCTCTTTTGTTTCTTTTGCATTTATTTCTGCTCTAATTTTTAAGATTTCTTTCCTTCTACTAACCCTGGGGTTCTTCATTTCTTCCTTTTCTAGTTGCTTTAGGTGTAGAGTTAGGTTATTTATTTGACTTTTTTCTTGTTTCTTGAGGTGTGCCTGTATTGCTATGAACTTTCCCCTTAGGACTGCTTTTACCGTGTCCCACAGGTTTTGGGTTGTTGTGTTTTCATTTTCATTCGTTTCTATGCAAATTTTGATTTCTTTTTTGATTTCTTCTGTGATTTGTTGGTTATTCAGCAGCGTGTTGTTCAGCCTCCATATGTTGGAATTTTTAATAGTTTTTCTCCTGTAATTGAGATCTAATCTTACTGCATTGTGGTCAGAAAAAATGCTTGGAATGATTTCTATTTTTCTGAATTTACCAAGGCTAGCTTTATGGCCCAGGATGTGATCTATCCTGGAGAAGGTTCCATGTGCGCTTGAGAAAAAGGTGAAATTCATTGTTTTGGGATGAAATGACCTATAGATATCAATTAGGTCTAACTGGTCTATTGTATCGTTTAAAGTTTGTGTTTCCTTGTTAATTTTCTGTTTAGTTGATCTATCCATAGGTGTAAGTGGGGTATTAAAGTCTCCCACTATTATTGTGTTATTGTTAATTTCTCCTTTCATACTTGTTAGCATTTGTCTTACGTACTGTGGTGCTCCCATGTTGGGTGCATATATGTTTATAATTGTTATATCTTCTTCTTGGATTGATCCTTTGATCATTATGTAGTGACCTTCTTTGTCTCTTTTCACCGCCTTTGTTTTAAAGTCTATTTTATCTGATATGAGTATTGCTACTCCTGCTTTCTTTTGGTCCCTATTTGCATGGAAAATCTTTTTCCAGCCCTTCACTTTCAGTCTGTATGTGTCCCCTGTTTTGAGGTGGGTCTCTTGTAGACAACATATGTAGGGGTCTTGTTTTTGTATCCATTCAGCCAGTCTTTGTCTTTTGGTTGGGGCATTCAACCCATTTACATTTAAGGTAATTACTGATAAGTATGTTCCCGTTGCCATTTACTTGATTGTTTGGGGTTCGAGTTTATACACCGTTTTTGTGTTTCCTGTCTAGAGAATATCCTTTAGTATTTGTTGGAGAGCTGGTTTGGTGGTGCAGAATTCTCTCAGCTTTTGCTTGTCTGAAAAGCTTTTGATTTCTCCTTCATACTTGAATGAGATCCTTGCTGGGTACAATAATCTGGGCTGTAGGTTATTTTCTTTCATCATTTTAAGTATGTCTTGCCATTCCCTCCTGGCTTGAAGAGTTTCTATTGAAAGATCAGCTGTTATCCTTATGGGAATTCCCTTGTGTGTTATTTGTTGTTTTTCCCTTGCTGCTTTTAATATTTGTTCTTTGTGTTTGATCTTTGTTAATTTGATTAATATGTGTCTTGGGGTGTTTCTCCTTGGGTTTATCCTGTTTGGTACTCTCTGGGTTTCTTGGACTTGGGTGATTATTTCCTTCCCCATTTTAGGGAAGTTTTCCACTATTATCTCCTCAAGTATTTTCTCATGGTCTTTCTTTTTGTCTTCTTCTTCTGGAACCCCTATGATTCGAATGTTGTAGCGTTTAATATTGTCCTGGAGGTCTCTGAGATTGTCCTCATTTCTTTTAATTCGTTTTTCTTTTATCCTCTCTGATTCATTTATTTCTACCATTCTATCTTCTAATTCACTAATCCTGTCTTCTGCCTCTGTTATTCTACTATTTGTTGCCTCCAGAGTGTTTTTAATTTCACTTATTGCATTATTCATTATATATTGACTCTTTTTTATTTCTTCTAGGTCCTTGTTAAACCTTTCTTGCATCTTCTCAATCCTTGTCTCCAGGCTATTTATCTGAGATTCCATTTTAGTTTCAAGATTTTGGATCAATTTCACTATCATTATTCGGAATTCTTTATCAGGTAGATTCCCTATCTCTTCCTCTTTTGTTTGGTTTGGTGGGCATTTATCCTGTTCCTTTATCTGCTGAGTATTCCTCTGTCTCTTCATCTTGTTTAAATTGCTGAGTTTGGGGTGTCCTTTCTGTATTCTGGCAGTTTGTGGAGTTCTCTTTATTATGGCGTTTCCTCACTGTGTGTGGGTTTGTACAGGTGGCTTGTCAAGGTTTCCTGGTTAGGGAAGCTTGTGTCGGTGTTCTGGTGGGTGGAGCTGTATTTCTTCTCTCTGGAGTGCAATGAAATGTCCAGTAATGAGTTATGAGATGTCTATAGTTTTGGGGTGACTTTGGGCAGCCTGTATCTTGAAGCTCAGGGCTGTGTTCCTTTGTTGCTGGAGAATTTGCTTGGTATGTCTTGCCCTGGAACTTATTGGCCCTTGTGTGGTGCTTGGTTTCAGTGTCGGTATGGAGGCATTTGATGAGCTCCTGTCAATGAATGTTCCTTGGAGTCAGGAGTTCCCTGGAGTCAGGGTTTGGACTTAAGTCTCCTGCTTCCGATTATCGGTCTTATTTTTACAGTAGTTTCAAAACTTCTCCTTCTATACAGCACCATTGATAAAACATCTACATTAAAGATGATAAGTTTCTCTACAGTGAGGGTCACTCAGAGAGGTTCACAGGGTTACATGGAGAAGAGAAGAGGGAGGAGGGAGTTAGAGGTGACCCAAATGAGATGAGGTGAATCAATAGTGGAGAGAGTGGGCTAGCCAGTAGTCACTTCCTTATGTGCACTCCACAACTGGACCACTCAGAGATGTTCACGGGGTTATACAGAGAAGAGAAGAAGGAGGAAGGTAACAGAGGTGGCCAGAAGGATAAAAGGGGGGAATGAAAAGGAGCGAGACAGATCCAGCCAGTAATCAGTTCCCTAAGTGTTCTCCACCGTCTGGAACACACAGAAATTCACAGAGTTGGGTAGCGTAGAGAGGGGTTAGGGAGGAGACACAGGCGACCTGGTGGAGAAAAAGGAGGGTCCAAAGGGAGAGAGAGCAGTCAAGCCAGTAATCTCACTCCCTAGTGAAAAATGGGTCCTGAAGATTGGGTCCTTAAAGGTACAAAATTGGTAACAAATACATAAAAGCGAAAATTAAAAATCTAGAGTAGAGTTTGGAATTTCAAAAATACGATGTTAAAGAAAAGAAGAAGGAAAAGAAAGAGAGAAAGAACGAACAAACAAAAACAAACAAGGTCGTGAAAATTATAAAGAAAGTACAGGTACAAAATTGATAACTAATACCAGAGAGCGAAAATTAAAAATCTAGAGTAGAGTTTGGAATTTCAAAAATACGATGTTAAAGAAAAGAAGAAGGAAAAGAAAGAGAGAAAGAACGAACAAACAAAAACAAACAAGGTCGTGAAAATTATAAAGAAAGTACAGGTACAAAATTGATAACTAATACCAGAGAGCGAAAATTAAAAATCTAGAGTAGAGTTTGGAATTTCAAAAATACGATGTTAAAGAAAAGAAGAAGGAAAAGAAAGAGAGAAAAAATGAACAAACAAAAACAAACAAGGTCGCGAAAATTATAAAGAAAGTACAGGTACAAAATTGATAACTAATACCAGAAAGCAAAAATTAAAAATCTAGAGTAGAGTTTGGAATTTCAAAAATACAATGTTAAAAAAAAAAAAAAAGAAGAAGAAAAATAAAGAGAGAAAATAAACAAACAAATACGAACAATGTCACAAAAATTATAAAGAAAATACAGGTACAAAATTGATATCAAATACCAAAAAGCATAAATTGAAAATCTAGAGTAAAGTTTGGAATTTCAGATATACAATGTTATATAAAAGAAGAAGAGAAAGAAACAGAGAAGAAGAAGAAAAAAAAAAAAATCACAGAAATTATATAAAAAAAAAACTATAGGTACAAAATTGATAACATATACCAAAAAGCGAAAATTAAAAATCTAGAGTAGAGTTTGGAATTTCAAAAATACAATGTTAAAGAAAAGAAGAAAAAAACAAAAACCAACAACAACAACAAAAAACAACAAGGTCAAAAAATTATAAAATATATATATATGAAGTTTGCTGAAGAAGAAAAAAAATAGGGTCTTTTTTTTTTTTTTTTTGCGAAGTAATAGGTTATAAAAGTGAAAATTAAAGGAACAATAGAGGACTTAAAATTTTTTTTTTTAATTAAAAAAAAAAAAGAAAGAATGATCGTAAAAATAATAAAAATATATCTAGGACTTTTTTGTTTCTTTTTTTGTGGGTGTTGTGGGTTCAGTTCATTTTTGGCTAGTTCCTTGGTCAGATTTATATTTCTCAAGATCTATAGGCCCCTTCCTATGTAGTCCGTAGTAACCACAGGGTTTTGATCTATTGCCTGTAGCTTCCAAGGCGTTTCCCTCTGTTATATCTTCTTCTGTTTGCTAGTCTCTTCAGTATCTGGTTTCCGCCCTGACTCAAAGGGCACGGTGGAGGACACTTTTTTTTTTTTTTTTTTTTTAGGCTTACTTGTTCAGTCGCGCTGTGGGGAGGGAGGGAGGGAGGGTGCAAACAAATAACACTGGCGTGGGCTCGCAGTGCCTCAGCCACCCTGGGTCTGCCCCCGCTCTCGGCGCGTGTAGCCTCCCTGTCCACACTGCTCGGACTCTAGGTTGTTCCGCCGGGAACAATCCGAGGCTGGCCCTGGGCTGCATGCACCTCCCAGGTCCAAGCCGCTCAGGTTCAGGCACTCGGGTAGTCCTCAGAGGCGCAGACTCATTTGGGCCTGCGTTTTGTACTCTTCCCAGGTCCGAGCGCCAATTTGCTCTTCCCAGGCGAGCGCCAATGCTGCGACTTATCGCCTCCCCGCCACTCGGTTATCTGGATGTAAAACCGGCGCACCTTCTCAGGCAGATGTTGACCGTCCAGACCCCCAAGAAGTTTTAGTTAGCAAAGAAGCCTGCTTACAATTTTATAGATAATGTCTCTCTGGGGCTGCGATTGCCCCCTTCCGGCTCTGGCTGCCTGTCACCGGAGGGGGAAGATCTGCAGCCGGCTATCTCTGTTCAGTCCTTTGTTCCGTGCGCGGGCCTGGCGGTCTTAGGTTAGGGCTGGCTTTTCGCGTGGTAGGTATCCCACAGTCTGGTTTGCTAGCCCAAATTATTTCGCTCAGATAGCGCTCAGGGTATTCAGGCCAGATTCTTACTCTCAGCGATGCAGCCCACGCCGCGCCTCCCTGCCCAGCCCCGATTCGCTAATGGCGGATGCAGGCGTCTGCGCTGCTTCTCTGCTGGGGGAGTTACCGTAGGGCTCGCAATCTGCGAGTTTTAAATTGTTGATTTATATTTTCTCCCTGTTATGTTGCCCTCTGTGCTTCCAATGCTCGGCACAGATTCGGCAGTGAGAAGGTTTCCTGATGTTTGGAAACTTCTCTCTTTTTAAGATTCCCTTCCCGGGACGGAACTCCGTCCCTCCCTCTTTTGTCTCTTTTTTTTTGTTTTTAATATTTTTTCCTACCTCCTTTCGAAGAGTTGGGTTGCTTTTCTGGGTGCCTGATGTCCTGTGCCGGCATTCAGAAGTTGTTTTGTGGAATTTACTCGACGTTTAAATGCTCTTTTGATGAATTTGTGGAGGAGAAAGTGTTCTCCCCGTCCTACTCCTCCGCCATCTTGGCTCCTCCCTGTAGGTTATTTTCTTTCATCACTTTAAGTATGTCTTGCCATTCCCTCCTGGCTTGGAGAGTTTCTATTGAAAGATCAGCTGTTATCCTTATGGGAATTCCCTTGTGTGTTATTTGTTGTTTTTCCCTTGCTGCTTTTAATATTTGTTCTTTGTGTTTGATCTTTGTTAATTTGATTAATATGTGTCTCGGGGTGTTTTGCCTTGGGTTTATCCTGTTTGGGACTCTCTGGGATTCTTGGACTTGAGTGATTATTTCGTTCCCCATTTTAGGGAAGTTTTCAACTATTATCTCCTCAAGTATTTTCTCATGGTCTTTCTTTTTGTCTTCTTCTTCTGGGACCCCTATGATTCGAATGTTGTAGCGTTTAATACTGTCCTGGAGGTCTCTGAGATTGTCTTCATTTCTTTTAATTCGTTTTTCTTTTTTCCTCTCTGATTCATTTATGTCTACCATTCTATCTTCTAATTCACTAATCCTATCTTCTGCCTCTGTTATTCTACTATTTGTTGCCTCCAGAGTTTTTTTGATTTCATTTATTGCATTATTCATTATATATTGACTCTTTTTTATTTCTTCTAGGTCCTTGTTAAACCTTTCTTGCATCTTCTCAATCCTTGTCTTCAGGCTATTTATCTGTGATTCCATTTTGATTTCAAGATTTTGCATCAATTTCACTATCATTATTCGGAATTCTTTATCAGGTAGATTCCTTATCTCTTCCTCTTTTGTTTGGATTGGTGGGCATTTATCCTGTTCGTTTACCTGCTGAGTATTCCTCTGTCTCTTCATCTTGTTTAAATTGCTGAGTTTGGGGGCTCCTTTCTGTATTCTGGCAGTTTGTGGAGATCTCTTTATTGTGGCATTTCCTCGCTGTGTGTGGGGTTGTACAGGTGGCTTGTCAAGGTTTCTTGATTAGGGAAGCTTGTGTCAATGTTCTGGTGGGTGGAGCTGTATTTCTTCTCTCTGGAGTGCAATGAAGTGTCCAGTAATGAGGTATGAGATGTCTATGGTTTCGGGGTTTACTTTGGGCAGCCTGTATCTTGGAGCTCAGGGCTGTGTTCCTGTGTTGCTGGAGAATTTGCTTGGTATGTCTTGCCCTGGAACTTGTTGGCCCTTGTGTGGTGCTTGGTTTCAGTGTAGGTATGGAGGCGTTTGATGAGCTTCTGTCTATTAATGTTCCCTGGCGTCAGGAATTCCCTGGAGTTAGGGGTGGACTTAAGCCTCCTGCTTCCAGTTATTGGTCTTATTTTTACAGTAGTTTCAAAACTTCTCCTTCTATACAGCACCATTGATAAAACATCTAGGTTAAAGATGAAAAGTTTCTCCACCGTGAAGGCCACCCAGAGAGGTTCACAGCGTTACATGGAGAAGAGAAGAGGGAGGAGGGAGTTAGAGCTGACCTGAATGAGATGAGGTGGAATCAATAGAGGAGAGAGCAGGCTAGCCAGTAATCACTTCCTTATGTGCACTCCACAATTGGACTGCTCAGGATGTTCACGGAATTATACAGAGAAGAGAAGGAGGAAGGAGACAGAGGTGGCCAGGAGGATAAAAGGGGGAATGAAAACGAGAGAGACAGATCCAGCCAGTAATCAGTTCCCTAAGTGTTCTCCACCGTCTGGAACACACAGAAATTCACAGAGTTGCATAGAGTAGAGAGGGGTTAGGGAGGAGACACAGGTGACCTGGTGGAGAAAAAGGAGAGTCCAAAGAGGGAGAGAGCAGTCAAGCCAGTAATCTCGCTCCCTAGTGAAAAATGGGTACTGAAGATTGGGTTCTTAAAGGTACAAAATTGGTAACAAATACCAAAAAGCTAAAATTAAAAATCTAGAGTAGAGTTTGGAATTTCAAAAGTACAATGCTAAAGAAAAGAAGAAAAAAAAAACAAGGTCACAAAAATTATAAAAATATATATATATATGAAGTTTGCATTTTTTTTAAAAAAAAAAGGGTCTTTTTTTTTTTTTTTTGCAAAGTAATAGTAGGTTATAAAAGTAAAAATTAAAGGAATAATAGAGGACTTAAAATTCTTTTTAAAAATTAAAAAAAAAAGGAAAGAATGATTGTAAAAATAGTAAAAATATATCTAGGACTTTCTCTGTTTTGTTTTGGTTATTGTGGGGTCATTTCTTTTTCGGCTAGTTCCTTGGTCCGACTTATATTTCTCAAGATCTATAGGCCCCTTCCTATGTATTCAGTTCTAACCACAGGGTTTTAATCTATTGCCTGTAGGTTCCAAGGCGGTTCCCTCTGTTATAGCTTCTTCTGTTTGCTGGTCTCTTCAGTGTCTGTTTTCTGCCCTGACACAAAGGGGATGGTGGTGGACACTTTTTTTTTTTTTTTTTTTTTAGGCTCACTTGTTCAGTTGCGCTGGGGGAGGGAGGGACGCTGCAAACAAATAACACTGGCGTGTGCTCACAGTGCCTCAGCTGCACTGGGCCTGCCTCCGCTCTCGGCGCGTGTAGCCTCCATGCCCACACTGCTCAGGCTCTAGGTTGCTCCGCCAGGAACCATCCGTGGCTGGCCCTGGGCTGCTTGCACCTCCCAGGTATAAGCCGCTCAGGTTCAGGCACTCGGGTAGTTCTCAGAGGTGCAGACTCAGTTGGGCCAGCGTTTTGTGCCCTTCCCAGGTCCAAGCA
Organism: Bos indicus; assembly: GCF_029378745.1. Lineage (NCBI taxonomy): Eukaryota > Metazoa > Chordata > Mammalia > Artiodactyla > Bovidae > Bos > Bos indicus. The sequence goes on from NC_091789.1 coordinate 5,521,825, forward strand.
GCTCAGGTGATGAGGTGTTTGGCGAGCGCGATTGCTGTGACTTATCGTCTCCGTGCTGCTCGGTTATCTAGGTGTACAACTGGCATACCTTCTTAGGCGGATGTTGACCGTCCAGACCCCCAGGAAGTTTTAGTTAGCAAAAAAGCGTGCTTACAGTTTTGTAGATAATGTCTCTCTGGGGCTGCGATTCCCCCCTTTTGGCTCTGGCTGCCTGTCACCAGAAGGGGACGGTCTGCAGCTGGCTATCTCTGTACAGTCCTTTGTTCTGTGCGCGGGCCTGGCGATGTCTTAGGTTACGGCTGGCTTTTCGCGTGGTAGATATCTCACAGTCTGGATTGCTAGCCCAAATTATTTTGCTCAGATAGCGCTCAGGGTATTCAGGCCAGATGCTTATTCTAAACGATGCACCTAGCGCCGTGCCTCCCTGCCCAGCCCCCGCTTGCTAATGGCGGATGCAGGTGTCTGCACTGCTTCTCCGCTGAGGGAATTACCGTAGGGTTCGTAATCTGTGGGTTTTAATTGTTTATTTATTTTTCCTCCCTGTTATGTTGCCCTCTGTGCTTCCAAGGCTCGGCACAGATTTGGCAGTGAGAAGGTTTCCTCGTGTTTGGAAACTTCTGTCTTTTTAAGACTCCCTTCCCAGGACAGAGCTCTGTCCCTCCCTCTTTTGTCTCTTTTTTTGTCTTATATATTTTTTCCTACCTTTTTCGAAGACATGGGTTGCTTTTCTGGGTGCCTGATGTCCTCTGCCCGCATGTAGAAGATGTTTTGTGGAATTTACTCAGTGTTTAAATGTTCTTTTGTTGAATTTGTGGGGGAGAAAGTGTTGTCCCCGTCCTACTCCTCCGCCATCTTAGCTCCTCCCCCCAGTGCTCAGTTTCCTTATGGGCCAACTCTAACATCCATACATGACTATTGGAAGAACCATGGCTTGGACTATACGGACCTTTGTCGGCAAAGTAATGTCTCTGCTATTTAATATGCTGTCTAAGTTTGTCATAGCTTTTCTTCCAAGGAGCAAGCGTCTTTTAATATCATGGCTGCAGTCATCATCTGCAGTGATTTTGGAGCCCCTCAAAATAAAGTTTCTCACTGTTTCCATTATTTCCCTATCTATTTACTGTGAAGTGATGGGACTTGATGCCACGATCTTAGTTTTTTCAATGTTGAGTTTTAGGCCAGCTTTTTTAGTCTCCTATTTCATTTTCATCAAGAGGCTCTTTATTAGACAAATGAAGATCAAAACTATAATGAGATCTTGCCTCACACCAGTCAGAATGCCCATCATTAAAAAGTCAACAAACAGTAATTGATGGAGAGGGTGTGGAGAAAAGGGAACCCTCTTGCAATGTTGGTGCGAATGTAAATTGATACAGTCACTATGGAAGATGGTATGGAGATTCCTTAAAAAAACTAGCAATAAAACCACCATATGACCCAGCAATCCCACTCCTAGGCATATACCCTGAGGAAATAAAAATTGAAAAAGACAAACGTACCCCAATGTTCCTTGCAGTACTCTTTACAATGGCTAGAACATGGAAGCAACCTAGATGTCCATCAAAAGATGAAGAAATAAAGGAGCCGTGGTACATATATACAATGGAATATTACTCAGCCCTAAAAAGGAATGTATTTAAGTCAGTTCTAAAGAGGTAGATGAACCTAGAGCTTATTATACAGAGTGTAGTACGTCAGGAGTAAGATAAATATTGTATACTAACACATATATATGGAAACTAGAAAGATGGTACCAATGAATTTATTTGCAGGGCAGCAGTGGAGAGAAAGACATAGAGAACAGACTTATGGACATGGGAGGGTGGGAGGAGAGGGTGAGATGTATGGAGAGAGTAACATGGAAACTTAATTGCTATAAGTAAAATAGATAGCCACTGGCAATTTGCTATATAACTTGGGGAACTCAAACAGGGGCTCTGTATCAACCTTGAGGGGTGGGATGGGGAGGGAGGTTCAAGAGGGAGGGGACAAATGTATACCTATGGCTGGTTCATGTTGATGTCTGACAGAAAACAACAAAATAGTGTAAAGCATTTATACTTCAATTAAAAAATAAGTACATTTTAAAAAACATTTTCAGAAGCATGACGCCCAGTATGCTCAGGAATAGGTGTAACATGGAGTAAAAAGGGAAAGGGGTGATAGAGCAGATATTTAATCTGGCTTGCCTGAAACATTTGTCCTATTTGCAAGGTTCAGAAAAAGATTTCAGTTGGGGATCCACATGTCTAAAAATGTTTGAAATGTTCAAATCAAATGATAAACCATTAAATAACTTGTATCCCCTTCCACGACAAATGTACCTTCCTAAAGAGCTGAAAGGCCAGGTTGGGATTTAGTATTCTCAGACTCCTCTAAGTTCTGCCCTGATGGCCTGGGAAGAGCTGCCCTCCTTCCCTTCCCCCGCCCATGCCCTGGCTCCTAGGCCAGGCCGCATCCCCTTCTGGGCCTACAACCCCTCCTTGTGCCTGGGAGCACCCACCCTAGCAGTGAGTGCAGTCAGCCCTCCCCAGGACAGGTCTAAGAGGAGCACACGGGCCCTGGAAGCAGGCTAGGGACTGTTCAGGGCTGCCAGGTACCTGGAGCATGGGCTAGCAGGGACAAAGCCCTTGTTCCCATGGGCTGGGCTCCTGGCCCTGGCGGGAGGGGTGTGGCTGGAAGAGGACCAAAGTGGCCCTCTAGAGCATAGAGCTCAAGACAGAGATATCTCTGCCTGGGCCTGGAAGCAATACTGTTTTAACAACTAGCACTGCAGAAATACTAACAAATCAGAACTAGGTTGAAGGGCCTCAAATTGTACTAGTTGACCTGCCCTTTCAGTTGAAATAATGGTGACAGGGAGTGCTTTGCCTTCTGTCTCACCATGTGGTTCTAGCCATAAGGAATAATATAACACATTTTAAAATGTCAACACTCTTGACCAAAAAAAAAGTTGTGTGGATCCTAAGTTTACTTCACTTTAATTGACATTAAATACCTACGAAGAGGAAAATTCATTGCCTAGGGCTTTGGGAAAGAAAGATAGATAAAACCCTTAAGGTCCCAGCGATTTAAAGGTTCAGTGCAGGGGTTGGTTTTGATGGAATAGGTGGATGTAGTGTGTGTATTTGCATGTGCACACAGTTAGAATAGAAGACATGCCACCACAGAACATGACAGTATGTTATCAGTTACCTACAAGGTCAGGAGCCAAGCCGGTGGGAACAAAGTATATTCCAGCTAGACCATGTTTCAGATACCTAGGAAGCCTGAAGTAATTGCAGAAATGAGCCCGTCTAGTCTCAAACCCCCAGGCCCTTCCCCTTCTCTGATCCTCTACTCTGGTCATCTACAACTTTATCTTTTTATTACCTTAAACAGAGTTCAAAAATTAACTACATTTTCTTCCTTTTCTCTTTTTATTTTTACTTATTGTGACATATTTCCGATCTGCACAAAATTATGAAGAATACTACTACAAACACTATTTACCCACCACTCAGTTTAAGAAATGTAAATTAGAGATAGAGTTGAAGCCCACTATGTATCCCTCCCCAATAGGATCGCTGTCCTTGTCTTTCCCCAAGAGGCAACCACCATCCTAAATGTGGTTTATCTTTCCATTGCATGCCTTTCTGTATGCTTGCATATACATACATCCTCACAGGCAACTCTGTATGTATCTACTATCCATTCCTGCTGAGTGAAGCTTCTCTTAGACTTCATATACCCAGTATCATGTCCGTGACTTTCTGGAAACAGCTCTGTCCCTTGGATATTTTTCTGGTGCCATCCCCTATCCACAGCCTCTCTCAGTCTCAGCGCCTGTGAATCCTAATTTCCTTGCCAGTCCAGCCCCTACTGTCCTGTTCAATTTACCTCCAGCAGCCCCAAGGCAGTGAATGAAGGCTGGTCACCATAGGTAGGTCTCAACTTCTCCCCCTGTGGCTGTCAACCAGTGCTTCTCAAACCTTGGCTGCATCAGAATCCCCTGGAGGGCTTGTTAAAACAGAGACTATTGGGCCCCACTCCCAGTTTCTGATTCACAGGTCTTGAGTGGAGCCTAAGAGTTCGTGGGTGATGCTAATAATGCTATTTTAAGGACCAAACTTTGAGAACCAGTGCTCCAAATCAGCATCTGGGCTCAGGCTCAGCAGCACCATCTGGCCTCCAGGCAAGCTGGGCCATCCCTCAGGTTTCCTTCAAAAGCACCCAGCAGTACTATGAAATACACATATAACACCAGTCTTGAGTAATTTTAAATGTTCTTGTAGCCACATCTAAAATGTAAAAAGAGGGCATCCATGGTGGTCTAGTGGTTAAGAATCCACCTTGCAGTGCAGGGGACACAGGTTCAATCCCTGGTACAGGAAGATCCCACATGCTGAGGGGCAACTACGCCCATGTGCCCAGCTCTGAAGCCCGTTTGCCCTACAGCTCATGCTCCACAAGAGAAGCCACCTCAGTGAGAACCTGTGCACTAGAGAAAGCACACGTGTAGCACTAAATACATTTTTGAAAAAGTAAAAAGAAACTGGAGAAAATAATTTTAATGCTATAGTTAATACTAGATTATCATTTCAATGTGTAATTAGTTATTAAAGAGACTTTACACCATTTTTTACATTTGTAGCACATTTCAACTCAGATTAGCCACATTTTCAATGCTCAGTAGCCACACATGGCTAATGACTAGTACAGTAAACAAGTTCAGATCTAAAGCCTTGACCTCTATTTCTGTCTTTACAAAACTGTTTTCAATACAAAATTTTTTTTGGGCTGCAATAAAAGAATTTACAACAGGCTTATCAAATGTTGGAATGTGATGATGCCTTCCAATGATGTAAAACGGCTTCTCATTTTTAAAGAGATTTAAATCAGGATTATTTATATACATAAATCTATCTACATTTCAGTTTACTACTTTAAAACTTAGTTTTAACTAGAACAAATGCTGTCAAATATATCTATGAATGATAAAACCCAATTAGAGATTGGATTTTTTATTAGATATTATTATTAGACAGTTGCTGTTTGGGGGATGGATTTGGGAAGGAAATCAATGTTAACAATATTCCCATGGGCTTCTGAAAAATCTAAAAATAGCGAACAATGGATCCTTTCTTCTTTCTCTGTCTTCTTTCTAGTCTTCCAAACTGCAGGAAGAAATGAGAGAAAATGAACAATTATACAGCATCAGTCAGCACCAGAAACTTTCTAAATCTAAGAAAACAGTCAGCCTTATGTATATCTGCTGCATCGAGGGTTGTATCTCAACAAGGAGAGAAGAAAAACCCATTTTACTCTTGTAACCTTCACCCTGGATACCGGGTGCATGTATAACCCGATGGCTTCAATCATGTGATCCTACCAACCTTGTCTCCCTCTTGCCCAACACCATAAATGCTTTTCTTTTCCCCCTTCCTTTGAGAGGCTAGTCTGGGACTAAAATCACTCTACCTTAAAAGCCTGTGCTCACTCCACAGATGATACTCCCTTACCCTCCCATACCCTCGGTTTCCATATCTACCATATGAGAAAGAGGCTGTTATTATGAAACACATCACTATGAAAACCAGTGAGAAAATGTTTAATAATTAAAGACAAGATATATACCTTCACTACCAACTCAGTGATAAACAACAGTCATCCTATGACTGTTTCTTTTGACTGTCATGTAAATACACAAATCTACAACTGAAGAAATATTTCACTATTAATCACTAAATGGTCCTACTTGAAATTCTGAACTGCTTGCTATTCGTAAGTAGTTACATTCTAAAAGGTGTGTTCTCTTAGTGCAGGAGACTGCACTTCTGTGGTCAAGAAATGAAGGCCAAACTAGTGCACAGCCCAGTTGCTGCTGCTTTTAGTCATTGTTTTCTAAAGAAATACTGGTCTTAGGTACTGACACATTTACAAATTGTTGGTAGTCTTACAGATAGAGGACAAAAGACCTCATAAGAACACATGAGAAGCCACGAAGTATATTTCACTTCATGCTCTTTATATTACTGGGTGCAGGAATGTTCTATAAACATTAGGTAAATTTGAGTTGTTGAACTAATTTCAAAGAAACATTTTCTTAATTTACTCTTAGAATTAAAAAGCAAAAACAAAATTGGTAAATGCCTGGGAATAGCTGGGTTATTTTCAAAGCTATACACAGATACCTGGGCTTTCTGGGCCTGTCCTTTGCTGGGTCCAGATCCTTTTCTGGTTCTTCTTGTTTTCTGTTATACTTCTTTTCTTTCCCCTCACTTCTGGTGCCCTGCACCTCTTCTTTGGAGTTCTCATCCTGGCATTCAGCTGTTTCTTTAGAGAGGAATCATAGACTTTGGGACCAGACATTCACGCAAAAAAAAATCCCAACTCATAAGGAATGGCAAGATATCCAGTACTCTACCCTTAGGAGAAGGAGGAGGAAAGAAGCAACTAAGAAAAGAGTAACTGGGGGCCTTCCTTCTGGAGGATACAACACTTCCATGGCCCTCATTTGGCTGCTGCTTGCTCATTTTCACAATGACATTATTCTTCTTTTCTAGTAAATCTGTCACCCTGTGCTACTGATTACTTGTGGTCCAGGATCAGAATCCTCTTGGTCTGATGCATTCTGGATGTTTTGGTCAGAACTTTCTCACCAAAATATGCTTCACCTCAATAACAAATTCTATGAGGAAGTTCCTGAGTTCCTCAATCCCCTGAATATTTCATTTGACCAAGTGCTCCTGTATGAGTTCATAATGTTTTGGGATCAACTTTCCAAGAATCTTGACATTTTTAAAAGCTATGAACCAAATATGAGGTCTGCCATTTGCTTGTTCTCTTCCATGTCCTCTCAAGCTCCCTCTCAAACACCTGCCTCCACTGACCTTCACCTGTGGGCTCATAACTGGCACTGATCATCTCAGACCTCTTATCAGGGTTGGTAGAGGGCAGCTTAATTTCCCCCCAAACTAAGAAGTCGTTATAGAGTTGGGGTTCTACTGGGCCCCTCTAGCCTTCGATTCAAGGAGGCCCTGACTCCCGGCCTCCCCTTCTGAGGTACCCACCACTCCCCGCCGTCTGAGCCTTCCCCCTCCTCAGGATCCCTGGTCCCCAGACCCGGCCTGCAGCTGCCAGTGTCTCCGTCCACCCCAACACCCCCCCGCCCCTCGAATGCTCACTCTCAGGGGCGGCCGGCTCCTGTGGCCTCTCCCACAAGCTGTGCTCCTCAGACTCCTTGGTGGCCGTCTCCCATAAACAGGCCTCGTCGGCCTCCTGCACCTCCCCAGCCTCCGCCGCCTCCTGGGCTTCCTCCGCCTGTTCTGCCCACTGAGCCGGGGCTTCCTCCGCCGGTCCCTCCGCTGGTCCATCTGAGGGCACCTGGACCTCAGAGAACCGAGCCACAGTGGCTGAGCTGAGGTTGGACAAGCGCGGCCGGTTCTGGTGCCGGACCAACACGTCGTCGTCCTCTGGCGGGACTAGGATGTGGTTTTTGTACATAAAGTTCAGCATCGGGTACCTCTGAGTCAGGACCGTTAAGCGGTAGCGGGTCATGGAGAAGTGTCGCGAGTGCACCATGCGGTTCACGCCCTGCGCCTGCTCCTCTTCCTCCCCCTCCTCGGCCGGCTGGATGTCCGAGTCTTCCTCAGCGTTCCCGCCCTCCAGGGCCACCTCCCTCGGGCCTCCTGAGGCCCCGACGACTCCACCCGCCTCAGCCTCAGGCATGGAGTCACCCCTGCGAGGCTCGGAGTTGCGGTCCACACCGTCACGGGCTCCGGCCTGGGCCCCTGCCGCACTTGCAGGGCCTTCCTGCCCGCCAGGGGCCAGATCTCCATCCCCCGTGGTAGACATGGCGGTCGGCAGTTACCTCAGCCGGGCAGGGGACAATGGCAATGGCGCAGGTGGTGGCACCCGAAGTGGCTGCCCTGAGAGGAGGCTGAGGGAAGTGAGATGGACCGAGGCAGTCACGGAAGGGACCACAGAGGAGGCCCCACGACCGGGAGGGTAGGCGGCCAATGGCGGAAGCGTCCGACGGAAGTCGGGCCTCAGGCAGTGGAGCCAGGCCACAGTCGAGGGGCGGGGCCGGAACAGTTAACGGTGGCATGTGACCCCTCGTCACGAGCTTTGGGCTCATTTGCTGACAAACAAGGATTGACGTGCTCTGTGTCCAATGAACGGCCAAGGCCCTTGGTTGTCAAATTGCTCACAATTGCCTACTTGTTCTTTGACGCGTTAGGGTTCTGACATGTCTGGAGGTCTTCTAGGCTCGTGTCCTTTATGTAATTGTGCAGGAAAGTATTTATGAAGGCATCCTGGGCCATGTGAACTGAGAGAAATTTCCCACCTGGGAATTTCCACCTGGTAATGGCTCATGTGAATAGAGACAGGGTCATAAAAATGTTGTATATCTCAGATGTTAGCAGTACTAAAAACCTCCGAAGAAGAGAAAGAGAATTTGGACAATTTAACTTAGTGAAAAACAGTTGGAAAAGAGTAGACAAATTGAAATGAATGCAGTCAGAACTGAATGTTGAGAAGTGTTGGAGAAGTTAGGAGCTAGAAGGTGTATAATGAACCCAGACAAATTCACTTAAAGCTTTGAAGACTGAATAAAAAAAGAGAGGTTTCTTTAAAGGATCAGGTCATCTCCTAAGTGCTAAGCATGACAGACGTTAAAAGGGCCACCTTCCTAGGATGTTTCAGAGACAACAGTCCCAGACTTTTTATTGATCTCAAGATCCACTTAGTCCAGACCCCAAGTGTAATTTTGCAAATTATACAGAAATTAACTGCTTTTACAGTCAATCTGTAAAAAAAGTTTTGTAGCACTAAAAATATTTTTTGAAAAAGATATAGCCAGTTACATCTGGATGTTACATTTAGGAAAAATACTAATAAGTCTCATAACTGTAAAGAGGGATTTTTTTCCCTTTCATTCAGTTCAGTTCCAAACGAATTTCAGTGTTTGTATTTTTCCTCTGTCTCACCTCGGTAATGGAGCATGGTGTTGCTGTAAATCATTGGTTTAAATTTGGAAGGCAATGCCAATAATCTCTAATCCAAAATTCTCATTATAAAGACAGCAAAAAAGAGGCAGAATCCCCATCTGAGGTCTTAGTTGGTTTAACATTTGCTGCCCTAAGTGATCTTGGAACAGTTATCATTTCTAGGCCTCAGTTTTATCATCTGTATAGGTGGCATTCAATGAAAATATGAGTGAGGTAGATGGAAGAAGATGGAACTATATTTAGGATACTGAGCTTTTGTTGAAAATGTGTTTTTAGTTTGATTTTGCCTTGTAAGTTGGTGAATGTTTCTAAGTATGTAGTTTTTCTTTTTTATGTTGTAAATTCTAATATTTTCTTTTTTCTTGGTTTTAACATTATAAATTTGTACATCTTTTCTCATCCAGAAATGAATTTTATACTTTCTTCTTTTTTGAGATCTTCTGAATGTTTACATTCAACTCCTTAATTTTGGATCAATAATGACTCACAGTGTTAAATTAAAATCTCAGTTGATTTTTAAACCGCTCACCTATAACACCATTTGTTATGCATGAATTCCCCCCTGTAAGGATGTGTGGGCTTCCAGGGTGGCCCTAGTGGTAAAGAACCTGCCTGCCAATGTAGGAGATGTAAGAGACCCGGATTTAATCCCTTGGTTGGGAAGATTCCCTGGAGGAGGGCATGGCAATCCCTTCCAGTATTCTTGCCTGGAGGATTCTAAGGACAGAGGAACCTGGGGGGCTATAGTCCATAGGGACACACAGAGTCGGACACAACTGAAGCAACTTAGCATGCACACACATAAGGATGTGTGGCCAAGTCCCCTTTAGCATTTTCTATAAAGACAAAAGAGATGCAAGGGAAACACGCGTTCTCTTAGGGTTTCACGGCTGGAAAGGCCTTTAGATAAGGAATCTAAGACCATTCTTTTTTAAAGTAGTTGACTCCAATTAAAATAAATTTAATAAAAAAATCTACAAACAAAAACAAGAAAAAATGTAATTTTTAAAGATTAAAAAAAAATAAATGGGGAAACTAAGGTTTAGAGCAGCTAACTGGCATCCCCAAAGTCATGCCATTTAGTAGAAGAGCCCGGACTAGGACCAATCTCCTGATCTTTAACCTGCAATTGAAACATACTTCACACATCAGCTTTGGCCATCTTCATTCCTATTGGACCTGTCATAGAACAGTGTGATAGAACATCAACCTCAGACATGGTCACTCTGAGACCATATTGAAAGGAGACAGTTCAGTTCGGTCCCTCAGTCATGTCCGACTCTTTTGGACCCCATGAATAGCAGCACGCCAGGCCTCCCTGTCCATCACCAACTCCCGGAGTTCACTCAGACTCACGTCCATCAAGTCAGTGATGACATCCAGCCATCTCATCCTCTGTCTTCCCCTTCTTTCCTGCCCCAATCCCTCCCAGCATCAGAGTCTTTTCCAAAGAGTCAACACTTCGCATGAGGTGGCCAAAGTACTGGAGTTTCAGCTTTAGCATCATTCCTTCCAAAGAAATCACAGGGCTGATCTCCTTCAGAATGGACTGGTTGGATCTCCTTGCAGTCCAAGGGACTCTCAAGAGTCTTCTCCAACACCACAGTTCAAAAGCAACAATTCTTCAGCGCTCAGCTTTCTTCACAGTCCACCTCTCACATCCATAAATGACCACTGGAAAAACCATAGCCTTGACTAGATGGACCTTTGTTGGCAAAGTAATGTCTCTGCTTTTGAATATGGTATCTATGTTGGACATAACTTTCCTTCCAAGGAGTAAACGTCTTTTAATTTCATGGCTGCCGTCAAAATCTGCAGTGATTTTGGAGCCCCCAAAAATAAAGTCTGACACTGTTTCCACTATTTCGCCATCTATTTCCCATGAAGTGATGGGACCGGATGCCATGATCTTCGTTTTCTGAATGTAAAAAGGTCATATATGACTAAACATCCCCCTCTCTTGGCTAAAATGAATGTCTACAACTTCTTGACCAATTACATCTTTATTCTGGGTCTAGTCTCCTCTCCCTACAGGTAAGATTTACTCAAATACCAATCAGAGAATTGCCTCAGCTACCTAAAGACATCTAATCTGGAGCAAACCCCTGTTTCCATGAAGGAAATACTTACCCAAATAACTTAACCAAATCCCAGCCTCTGTAACAGGTTCTTTCTGATACTTGGGAAGACATCACATGGTTCCTCCATGATGTGTGTTCTCCCTTACTGCAATGAATAGTAAACTGAACTCACTCAACTAAGGCATGTTTTTGTGATCTTTGGCTGGAGGACACTGACGGTGTAAAATAATTCCATCTTTACACTGTAATGCATGAACTCAAACAAGTGAGTCAAAAGGCATTGAAAGTTTTTTCTCAGAAAAGGCTTCTCAGAGGAGGGAGGTGTTGGACCCAAAAGATGGGCAACAGGCCCAAACTAAGGACAACGAAGACAGGATGTTGTCTCTGTGTGGCCTTTGTTAAAATGGGCTTGTAAACCCCAGTGGGTCCCTGGCTTTACGTAAAAAAGCCTGTGATCTTCCCTGGTGGCTCAGATGGTAAAGTGTCTGTCTGCAGTGCGGGAGACCTGGATTCGATCCCTGAGTTGGGAAGATTCCCTGGAGAAGGGAATGGCCACCCACTCCACTTCTTTTGCCTAGAAAATCCCATGGACAGAGGAGCCTAGTAGGCTACAGCCCATGGGGTTGCAGAGAGTCGGACGTGACTTCACTTTCACTTTCATTTTCACTTTAGGAATAGGAAGGTCCGTCTAGTCAAAGCTATGGTTTTTCAGTAGTCATGTATAGATGTGAGAGTTGGACCATAAAGAAAGCTGAGCACCAAAGAATTGATGCTTTTGAACCTTGGGATTGGAGAAGACTCTTGAGATTCCCTTGGACTGCCAGGAGATCAAACCAGTCAATCCTAAAGGAAATCAGTCCTGACTATTCATTGGAAGGACTGATGTTGAAGCTGAAAATCCAATATTTTGGCCACTTGATGGGAAGAACTGACTCATTTGAAAAGACTGGGGAAGATGCTGGGAAAAATTGAAGGCAGGAGGAGACGGGGACGACAGAGGATGAGATGGTTGGACGGCATCACTGACTCAATAGACATTGGTTTGAGTAAACTCCAGGAGTTGGTGATTGACAGGGAAGGCTGGTGTGCTGCAGTCCATGGGGTGGCAAAAAGTTGGACATAAGTGAACGACTGAACTGAACTGAGGGGTAGGAAAAGGAGGCAGATGTGGTTTCTGGCCGGAGGGCAGACCTGGGTGATGTGATGGAGGTCCTGGGGTGAGGAAGGTGCTCTATTAGGGCACTCCCATTTCCTATCCCATGCTGTGACAGGACTGCCTCCATTCTTCTTTAGCAGAGAAGCACATACTCCCAGGTAGACGGGGTTTTTTCCTCCCCTATCAGAAGTTGCGACCCCATTGACTGTAGCCCATCAGGCTCCTCTGTTGATGGGATTTTCGAGGCAAGACTGCTGGAGCGGGTTACCCTTTCTTTCTGCAGGGGATCTTTCCGACCCAGGGATCGAATCCGGGTCTCCTAATTTTTACCATCTGAGCCACCAGGGAAGTTGCCCCACCCATGAAACCAGAGTATTAATGCTTTCTTTGTTTCCTCCTATCTCTGTACATTCTTTTTTCAGAACTTTTAACAAGACCATCACTATTCACTTAAGAGGAGATAGCATGTTACCAAACTAAGCAAACAAAACAAGAGAAATCATACAAGTGTCTTTCCAGGTCAGGAACAACTAGTCTGTCCACTTGAAGCTATAGGACAAACACTCCAGCCCCTAGTCATTTAAGCATTCACTGAGCACATGTAAGCACCTACTATATACCTGGAATTATGTTCGGACTTGGGGACTCAGGTATCTAAGACCCATGGCTTGTTCTGGTTTACGATCTACAGGGTTAGACAGACACTTGGGCAATGACGACTCACTCTGTTCAGTGCTGTAATAAGGATGAGCACAAGTGTTAAGGAAGCATGGGAGAGTGGATGATTAGCTATGGCCAGTAGATGAAGGGGGTGGGCTGGTGCCTGGGACAGTGCAGAAGAGGGGCCATTTCAGGGGGTCCTGAAGCTAGGAGTTCAAGTGGCAGTAAAAAGGCAGGGGCAAGGAGGTTCCTGTAGGTAAAGGAAGCAGCATGAAGAGTGGCAGAGATGTGTTGGTGTGTACCTGGCCGGGGAGCAAAATGGCAGGAGTGTAGAGCAGAGTGGCCGATGGGCCTTTAAAGTAGATAGGGCCGTGAAGGCTCCAATAAAGACTTTGCCCTTTGCCCTGAAAAGGAGGTTGGCCTCCAAAGCAAAAAACCGTTGAGATGATGGTAGAGCTAGCAGAAGAGTTTTGGTGCATTTAGGAATGAGTTCAGTCAAGAAAAGTTCTGCTAAGGTCCTCCAAGGTCTTTCTGGCAAGTTTTAGGATCCCACGCTTTTCTTCTTTATAAAAGTAATACATATTCTTTGTACAACAGATTAATAAACCATATAAGACTAAAGAGGGAAGCAAAAATTCACATATATTTTGCCCGTACAAATGAAGAAGATAATAATAGAAATATAAGCAAAAGACATGGGTAGATAAATCATAGATAAATACGAATGATTTTTAAACATATGGACAAATGGCTTTTGAACATATGGACTTATGCTCAAACAATTCAAATTAAAATTATATTGAGGTAATGATAATGATTAGCATTTATTAAGTACTTATAGGTTGGCACTATTTTAAACATGTACATTATGTTATTTACTCCTTGCAACAGCCTTATGATGTGAGTACTGTTATTATCCATCTTTTGCAAATAAGGAAACCAAAACACAGAGATGTTTAGCAACATTCTCAAGGATACACAGCCAGTAAGGAATAGAGCCTGAATTGAGAAGATAAAAATCACCCTTAATCTCACTATCTAGAAATGATCATTCTGTTATTTAGCAAGGAGTTCAGTTTCATTTTTCTGAGTTGGCAAGGAACTCTGATAGTTAATTCTTCTCTTTGATTAGAGAATCCCAGTCTCCAACCCTTAAATAATAGGAAGTTGGCTGTGGATTGCAGACAGATATTCTTGATCATGTTACGTTTTCTGTCCCTTTGTTGTTAAAAGCTGTGTGGCTTAGGGTAAACTTTCCTATGGTCCTTAGTTTCATCTTAACAAAGAGAATAATTACCACCCCACAGGGTTTTTGTGAATATTTAACATGATAATATACAATGAGCATTATCAGAATTAAGGGTTATTAGTGAGGTTTCTCTTGGAGAAGACAATGGCACCTCACTCCAGTACTCTTGCCTGTTAAATCCCATGGATGGAGGAGCCTAGTAGGCTCCAGTCCATGGGGTCGTTTAGAGTCAGCCACGACTGAGCCACTTCACTTTCACTTTTCACTTTCATGCATTGGAGAAGGAAATGGCAACCCGCTCCAGTGTTCTTGCCTGGAGAATCCCAGGGACGGTGGAGCTTGACGAGCTGCTGTCTATGGGGTCGCACAGAGTCGGACACGACCGAAGCCACTTAGCGTCAGCAGCAGCAGCAGCAGTGAGGTTTGTCTGGGTTTTCTCATCTTCTAAGCATATCCTTTTCATTTAAAGGAAGCAGAATTTTAATTTGGTCCTCTTGTCCACACTCAATCAGTAAATGCTTGCCTTCTGTACAGAAGAAATGCCCCCTCCCCCACTTTTATATTCTTAGTAATTTTTATGGGAATCTTCCTCCCAAATTGTCCTATAGTGGCCTCCTCCTTAGAATTCAGGTTTGTTTATTTTTTTAATTTTTAAAAATTCATTTATTTTACTTGGAGGCTAATTACGTTACAATATTGTATTGGTTTTGCCATACATTGACATGAATCCACCATGGGTGTCGAATTCAGGTTTTAGTCAAAGAACACTCACAGGGGATCATCGCTAAGTACAACTTGTCACCCAGTGCCACCCTCAAACACTGTTATATTACCACCGTTTTTATTTCCTTCATAGCTTTGAACTTTTCCCATTTAATACATTTTATCTTTGTTTTTATCACTCCTGTCCTAACTCCCCAGCCTCCCCTAGCACCACCAAGAGTTCAGTGCCACAAAAGCAGAGCTTATTGTCTGTTTTCTTCACTATGTCCCCCAAACACCTAGAATGATATCTGGAACAGAGTAAATACTGAGACATTTATTTATTTATTTTAAAGATTTATTTATGTATGCCTGCACTGGGTCTTCATTGTTGCACAGGTATTTCTACAGTTGCAGCAAGCAGGGTCTAGTCTCTAGTTGCAGGGTGCAGGCTTCTCACTGTGGAGGCTTCTCTTGTTGTGGAGCATGGCTCTAGGCATGTGGGCTCAGCAGTGACTCAGTAGACGGACTCTAGAACACAGGTTTCCTGGACCAGTAATTGAACCCACATCCCCTGCATTGGCAAGCGGATTCTTTACCCCTGAGCCACCAAGGAGGCCCCTTAAACATTTGTTAAATGACTATAAACAACTTGCTTCCTCTGTATTGGTTAATTGTACAAGTTACCGAGTCAAATGCTACTATGTGTAGGATCACATTTATGAATTTGGAGAGCCCCCATTGGGGGAGATTAAAGTTGAGACTTGAATGTCAGTAAACTTTGGGTAATTTCTCTATATTCTATATATTCTATATTCTATGAAGAAAGCACTGGTTTTAAAACCTTTTAAAAGCTGCTTATTTAACTACCTAGAAACCTTTTTTTTTTTTAAAATAAGGTATAAGCAGTGCAGCGTATGTTTAAGCTATTCTCTAATGATCTTTAACGCCCTTGGCTCACTGCAGCTTGCATTCAACAACGTTGTGTTTATTGTAGGGTTCTTCTTCCTCTTCTGGTTAATCATTTTCTTCCTCTTGCTTTGCTTCTTCTCTCTTGATTCTTCCCCTGTGTCATCGTCATCATTCCGTGTGTTTTGCCCTGTGAAGTAAAATACTGATCTTGTACACTCATGAAAGAAGAACTGCAATTGATCTTCAGGAATTTTACCTGTACCAACCCCACTTAATATTGTAAATTTTGGAATTTCCAGAGTACAAAAGTAGCTGAAGTATGAGTCCTTGAAAGTTGTTTTGTACCCTATTCTGGAAGTTCCATTTTCTTTGCTATCCTGTTCCTTAATGCATTCTGAGTGACATTCTTCTTCCAATGTATTTAGCACCCAATGCAGCCTATAACTTGTGTCTGTGAGAAGAGAAGGATCAAAATCATCCAGGTATGACTTTATTAGATATGTTTCAGTCAACACCTCATTTGAGAAATAGTCACTGGATTCAGAGAAGTTCAACTGTGAAATTCGTAGGCTCTCCAGCATCTGAGAACTTGAGGACAAGTATTTCAGGTGCTCTAAAATAGGCTCATGGACTTTCTGAATCATATTTCTGAGAATTCTGCATTCTTCAAAACTTTGATGCCAAGATAAAGAATTCTTTCAGGGTGCCTTTGACCGTCAGACATTTCCTCAAGCTTTCTTTTTGATTTCCTCAACAACTGCCTCTGCAATACCTGGTTTCCATTTATTTTCGTCATCTGTAAGCTCATAAGATGATTTTGTATCTCCTATCATACAGGTTGATAGAGGCATACTTTCTCTCAGTATCATGAATTACTTTATGATGTTTAGATTTTGTTTTTGCCTAGTCTAACTGGAAGTTTCTGGGGCATTAAGTTGCTTAACGATATTAATCAAGTCCTGAAAACAGCTTACACGTGCTACAAGTGAAGCAGCACATCTTTCTTGGGAAGCCTGAGGAATTTGCCTCCCCTCAACAGTTTTTTCTTCCTTCCTGTTCTCAACAGCATGGTGCCCCTGAATTGTGGAACATTCCAGTCCGTGCCACAGACCATGTGACAGAAAACAGTCTCCTGTGCACAGCTTAAGGGTCTTTTGCTTTCCCACCTCAGAGCCTTTATGTTCCTCTGGTGAACTATGAGGCCAAGTTGTTCAAGTGTCCTCTATCATCTCATTAAGATACACAGGCCAGGAGGGTGTGGGTGGAGAAAGATGGTGGGCAGCCCAAGGCACCGTAGTCTGTCTTTCTGGCCCCTTGAGGTGGGATCCCTCCACTGACTTTCAAGAGCTTCCTCCTCCAAATCAAAGTAAATGTTAAAAGTCTTCAACCCTCCCTTGGACACGACTGCCATCTTCCCCTCCTCCCTTCCATCCTTCACAGCACAGGCTCTGGTTGGGCCAGTAGAGCTGGTTTTATGTCACTTTCATCCAACATAAAACCTCCTGAAAAGCTCTGGCTGGGAAGTAGAGGCAGAGGTGAGAGCCAAGTGCAAAGTTGGCCTCAGTGGTGCTGCTGGGGTGAGGGGGCTGCTCGGCCAGGTTGGGTGTGGGGCCGGGGGTGCTGGGGTGAGCAGGCTGCAGGGCCAGGGGGCTGCTGGGCCAGGTGGGTGTGGGGCCAGGGGGCTGCTGGTTTGAGGGGGCTGCGGGTCCGCGCGACTGCTGGGTTGAGGGGACTTTGATGCTGGGGCCTGCTAGGGAGGGTGCTGGGCTTTGGCCTAGGTGATAGCTGCCCCTGGTGGGTGACCAGGATTAGGCAAGGATGGCCGACGTACAGAGCCCCTTCCCGGGATGGAAAGTCTGGTGGCCTCAACACAGGGCAGGACCTCACTGTCAGGCTAGGACCTCACTGTCAGGCTAGGAGATTCCCTCCGTGTCACCTGGCCTTGAGCTGGCCTTGAAATCTGACCAAGGCCAGGGCACATCAAACGGGAGCAGCCAGGCTCCGGGAAGGTTGGTCCCTGCTGTTCCCTCCAGCACATTTGGTCCTGGGGGCCTCTAAGCCTAAGAGAATTTGCTGCAAAAAGGTGATTGACAGGCCATCTCTTCCTTGCCCCTCTCTCTGCGCCCCCTCCACTTGGCTTTTTTTGAAGAGGGGCTCATTGGTCCTCACTCTAAGCAGACCCCAGGAAGAAGGCCTGGTTGAGGGGTACCAGCATGCCATATGCAAGTGAATCCAGCCAGGGAGCTTGTACTCTTGCCTGGAAAATCCCATGGATGGAGGAGCCTGGTAGGCTGCAGTCCATGGGGTCGCTAAGAGTCGGGCACGACTGAGCGACTTCACTTTCAGTTTTCACTTTCATGCATTGGGGAAGGAAATGGCAACCCACTTCACTATTCTGCCTGGAGTCGACTGAACTGACTTAGCAGGTATAAATTACCAAGGGGGAGGGGGGAGGGGCATTTATTCCCACTATTCCAAACTGCAATTAGACTTTTCCTTTGTATACCACTCTTTGGTCCTAGGTTAAGAGTAGTGTGATTTTGTGCCAAATGGCCTGGAGATCAATGCTCAGACATTCCTGAAAATGTCTAGAAGGGCCCTTAGACATCCTGGAATCCAGCAGTTTTCCAAACTTTGGTGCACATAGGAAGCACCCTAAGGGCTTGTGGGACCAACAGATTGCTGGGCCCCATCCCAGTGGTGAGGATTCTGGATCTGGGGAGACCTGAGAGTTTGCATTGCCAAGGACTTCTCGTGTGAGGTTCACGCTGTTGATCTGGCCACTGCACTTGGAGAACCAGGGGTCTAATCCAACGTCTTCATTTCATAGATGGATCAGCTGAGGCAGAACCCCAGGTGGGTTCCAGAATTGGCATTAATGCTTACCAGGTGTTATGACTTTGCAATCTGATTTAGCTGTTCTGGGCCTGCATTTTCTCATCTACAAAATTAGGTAAGAGCCTCGGTCATTCCTACCCCGGGTTCAACTTGCAGGTGGCTGCTATTGGGTATTTACTCAGGCTTTTAGTAACAGCCCTCTGGTTTGGTGTGGCGCTGTCACGTGGTTCTCAGGTCCGTGAGCTTCCACAGCTTCCCTCTGGTTCCTGGGTCGGGTTTAGGCCCTGCCTTTCCTGTGTGGAGCACTGAGAGACGAAGATGCTATCAGGTGGAGGGTAGGACATAAAGCTTTGTTCTTTTTGCTGTGGTTTTCTCATTTTGCAGGTGCCTCTTATGTTTGCTTACATTTCTAAGAATATTGGTTTTCTTTTCTGATGTAGAAAGTTTCCCAATGTTTTCCTTTTCTGTTTCCTTCATATTCTTTGAATTAAAAAATTCTTTACCACCTGTTCATAAGGCTATTCAAGGATATATTTTCTTATTTTCCTTGTGATTTTTATGTTGTATACCCTTATCCCTCTGGAGTTATTTTGACATGTGTTACAAATTTTGGATCTTGGGTGACTTTCCTTTTTGGTAAATGGCTAAACTCTGGCATCATTTGTTGAGTAATCCCTTTCCTCTCTTTGGATGTCTGGCTGTGCATTCTTAGCACTCTAAGAATGTAGAATAGGTGGGAGTGAGATGTTTGTGCATGGCCATTTTTTTCAGATGGGGAAGTTGAGGCCCAGAGCAGCTAACTGGATTTCCTAAGGTCATGTGAGTGAATGGAGAAGCTCTGACTTCTTTTGTGTGTGTGTGTGTTTTTTGGCCGTGCTGAGGCTTCATTGCTGTGCTCGGGCTTTCTCTAGTTGGGTGAGCAGTGGCTTTTCTTGCTGCAGAGCATGGGCTCTGGAGTGCAGGTTCAGTCGTTGTGGCCCATGGGCTTCGTTGCTCCTTGACATGTGGAACCTTT
This sequence comes from Bos indicus, assembly GCF_029378745.1. Taxonomy (NCBI): domain Eukaryota; kingdom Metazoa; phylum Chordata; class Mammalia; order Artiodactyla; family Bovidae; genus Bos; species Bos indicus. Next base: position 5,541,431 of record NC_091789.1, read on the forward strand.
TCGGACTAGGAATGGAACCCGTGGACCCTGCAGTGGCAGGAGGATTCTTAACCTCTGAGCCACCAGGAAAGTCTAGATGTCTGTGACTTCTAATCTGAGTTTGAGATATATAGGTCTGCTTGTCTGTCTAGCTCCAGGGACATTTGACAGGGGCAGGTTAACTAACTGGCCACAAAGTAAATGAGCATGACCTACGGTCTCTGAAAGGTAGAGACCAGCCTTCCTCAGCCATCCCAGAGAAACCAGTAAATATTTACTGCACACCTGTGTTCAAACTGCCCTGGTGGTTCAGTGGTAAAGAATCTGCCTGCAGTGCAGGAGATGGGGGCGCTGTGTAGGACATTCAGGTTCAATTCCTGGGTTGGGAAAATCCCCTGGAAGTGAAAATGGCAACCCACTCCAGCCTTCTTGCCTGGAGAATCCCATGGACAGAGGGGCCTGGTGGGCTACAGTCCATGAGGTCAGAAAGAGTTGGACACGACTGGGCACACATGCATTCAGTTACCTTTTCTGTGTTGGTGGTGGTTGTGAGAATATTTAAGATCTGCTCTCTTAGCAGCTTTGAAGAAGGATACAACATAGTACTGTTAACTATAGTCACCATACTGAATGTTAGATCCCCTGAACTTGTTCATCTTATAGTTGGAAGTTTGTATCCCTTGAACAACATCTCCTCGTTTCCCGTCCCTGCAGCCCCTGGCAGCCACCATTCTACTCTTTGTTTCTGTGAGTTTGGCTCGATTTTCAATCCCACATATAAGTGAGATCATACAGTATCTGTCTTTCTCTGACTTATTTCACTTAGCATAATGCCTTCATGGTTTATCCATGTTTTCTTGACATTCAGGATTTCTTCCTTTTTATGACCAAATAATTTTTCATTGTGTATATATGTATATACGTTTACACACATGTTTTGTTTATCCATTCGTGCACAGGCACTTTGATTGTTTCCATGTCTTGGCTCTTGTGAATAATGTTGCAATGAACAAGGGGCTGCAGACATTTCTTTCGGTAGTTATTAAATTCTCTTTGGCTATATGTCCAGAAGTGGGATTTCTGGATCATATGGTTTTAGTTTTAATATTTTGGAGGAAACCTTATGCACTTTTACATAGTGCCTGTTCCAAGTTACATTCCCACCAACAGTGTACAAGGGTTCCCTTTCCTTTAATATCCTTGCCAACACTTGTTTTGTCTTTTTGATAATAGTCATTTGAACAGTATTGTATGAGTTCCTATATTAACCGTTTCTCAGATGATTTGAAGAAATTTTCTCCCACTCCATAGATTGGCTTTTCATTTTGTTGTTTCCTTGGCTGTGCATGAGCTTTTTTATTTGATGTAGTCTCACTTGTCTATTTCTGCATTTGCTGCCTGTACTTTTAGCGTCATACCCCAACAGTTTTTTTTTTTTTTTTTTGCCAAAACCTAGGTCAAGGAGCTTGTCATAGGAAAGCTGTGTTTTATTCCAAGAGTTTCATGGTTTCAGGTCTTAAATTTAAGTCTTTAACCCATTTCAAGTGAATTGTTGTGAGTGTTATAAGATAGGAGTCCAATTTTATTCTTCTCATGGGGATAACTTGTTTTACCCAGTACCATTTATTGAAGAGTCTTTTCCTGCTAAATATTCTTGGCTCCCTTGTGAAATATTAGTTGACTGATTATGCATGGGCTTATTTCTGAGCTCTTGATTCTGTTCCATTGTTCCATGCTGTTTCAAATACTATACTTTGTAATATAGTTTGAGATCAGACAGTGTGATCTCTCCAGCTTTGTTGATTCTCAGGATTGTTTGGGTGTTTGGAGTCTTTTGTGGTTCCACACAAATTGTAGATTGCTTTTTATATTCTGTGACAAGATGTCATTGGAATTTTGATAGGAATTGCATTGAATGTGTAATTGGCTTTGGGTAGTATGGACTTTTTAACAATATTATTTTCATACAGGAAATGGGGATATCTTTCCCTTTCTGTCTTCTTCAATTTCTGTCCTCAGTGTCTTATTGTTTTGGTGTATAGATCTTTTGACCTCCTTGGTTAAATGTATTTCTAAGTATTTTACTGTGTTTGGTGTATTGTAAATGAGATTATTTTCATTATTTCCTTTTCAGATACTTTGTCCTTAGTGTATAAAAATGCAACTGACTTTTGTATGTTGATCGTAGGTCTTGCAAATTTACCAAATTCACTGAGTTTAAAATTTTTTAATGCAGTCTTTAGGTTTTCTGTATATAAGATCATGTCATCTGCAAACAGACAATTTAACTTCGTCCTTTCTGATTTTGATGTCTTTTATTTTTCTTGCCTACTTTCTCTGAGACTTGAGTACAATCCTGAATAGAAGTGGTGAAAGTGGGCACCCTTATCTTGTTTCTGTTCTTAGAGGAAAAGCTTTCAATTTTTCTGCATTGAGGATGATGTTAGCTGTGGGCTTATTGCAGGTGGCCTTTATTATGTTGAAGTATGTGCCTTCCAACCTAATTTGCTGAGATTTTTTTTTTTTTATCGTGAAAGGATGTTGTTTTGTCAAATCCTTTTTTTTGCCACTTGTTGAGATGATCATATGATTTTATCTTTCATTATATTTATGTGACATTTACTGATTTGTATAATTTGAACCTTCCTTGCATCCCAGGGGTAAATCCCTCCTGATTGTGTGCTATAGAATTCAATTTGATAGTGTTTTGTTGAGAAATTTTGCATCTACCTTTATTAGGAATATTGGTTCATAATTTCTTATAATATCCTAATCTGGTTTTGGTGTCAGAGTAATGCTGGTCTCATACAATAAGTCTGGGAGTGTTCTCACCTCTTTGAATTTTTGGTAGTTGAGAAGGATTGGCATTCATTCTTTAAATGTTTGGTAAAATTCACCAGGGAAGCCATCTGGCCTTGGAATTTTATGTGCTGGGAGTTTTTTGATTAAGTATTCAGTCTCCTTATTTGTTACTTTTCAGTTCAGATTTTCAATATCTTCATGATTCAGTCTTGGTATGTTGCATGATTCCAGTAATTTACCCATTTCTTGTAGGTTATCTGGTGTTTTTGTGTAATTGTTCATGCTGCTGCTGCTCAGTCACTTCAGTCGTGTCCGACTCTGTGCGACCCCATAGATGGCAGCCCACCAGGCTCCTCCATCCATGGGATTTTCCAGGCAGGAGTCCTGGAGTGGGGTGCCATCGCCTTCTCTGGTAATTGTTCATAGTTATCCCTTAAAATCCTTTGTATTTGTGTGGTATCATTTATAATGGTTCCTTCTCATTTATAATTTTGCATCTTCTCTTACTTTTCATGACTAGTTCTAACTATAAGTTTTTCAATTTTGATTATCTTTTCAAAGAACCAACTTTTAGTTTCATTGGTCTTTTTTCTGTTTTCATGTTCTCTATTTCATTTATTTACAAATCTTTATTTCCATGTTTCTCTTAACTTTGGGCTCAATTTTTTTCTAGTTAATTGAGGTATAATGTGTGGTTGTTTGAAATCTTTTTCTAAAATTAATGTATTACTATAAACTTTCTTCTTTAACATGTTTTTGATGCATAAATTATGTTGTTTCTATTCTTATTTGTTTCAATACATTGTTTTTATTTCCCTTTGATTTCTTTGACCCATTAGGTGTTGAGGAGTGCACTATTTAGTTTCCCTGTATTTGTGAATTTTCCAATCTTCTTCCTATTTTTGATTCCTAGTTGTATAACATTTCAATGCAAAAAGATACTTGATAAAATTTCAATTTTCTTAAATTTGATGAGACTTGCTTTGTCTATTTGGGATACCTATTGCCATTTAACAGTTGTTGTCTTAACTTGCCTAGGTCTTGACTGTCTACATATGGCTTTCCCATCTTGTTTTGAATCCTCACCATTGCCTATGAGATTTCTGCTTTCAGGAAAGGGCTGTGATGCTGGGTACATTGTTGCAATTTACTTATAAAGCAGTTATCCTGGGACAATGTGCTTTAAAAGAGAGGATGCAAAAATGTTTTCTTGGAGTTATTAAGAGGTTATTTTCCTTGACAAGGGAAAAGTGTCTCCAATATAAAAGTCTGATGGTTTAGTCCAAAGATTGTGGACTGTGTGCTTCGTTAAATGTCTCAGTTTTTCATTGCTACTCCATGCTTTGTAAAGACTAGTTTCCCAATCAGTTCACTACCCCTTAAATCACCTTCCCTGTGTCCCTGGGGGACCCTAACGCCTGTGAATTGGGTAATTGTACACTTCTTGTACTAATTGTAAGTGATAGAACACTTATATGGAACACTCTTTACACATGCCCCATGTCAATCTGTTCCAGGCCTGGCAACAGTAAGCACCTCCCTATGAGACAGAACATTTCTTGGGGATTATTGTACTCCTCTGGTTAGTCCATTAGTGTTTGGGGTCTTGCCCCAATTTCACTGTGACCCTGTCTTTGATTGCCCAGAAATGTATTGCTCGTCCTACATATCGTATTGTTGAAGGTCTTAAGACCTTGCTGAAATTAAAAATTCTACAGATGCCAAAAGCCATACTTCCAATCAGGCAGACAACAAGCTTACCACAGTGAAGAAAGTCTGGGGCCAGTGGAGAGCTGTCTTCCCCTCTCACTCCAGCATTGAGGTGGAGAACGCCATGTACCCAAACTTTTAGTGCCTTCCACTCAGGAGCTTCTGCTTCAAAGGTTTTAGCCCAAAGCAAGGCTATATGCCCTCACCCCCACCCTGTGGCATAGTGGTAAAGACTCTGCCTGCCAGTGCAGGATTTGCAAGAGATGCAGGTTCAATTCCTGGGTCCAGAATGTCCTCTGGAGAAGGAAATGGCAACCCACTCCAGTATTCTTGCCTGGGAACTCCCCTGGAGAGGAGGCTGGCGGGCTACAGCCCATGGGCTTGCAAAGAGTCTGACATGACTGAGCACACACACACACACACACACACACACACACACACACACACGCACACACACACACACACTTTCCTAACCCCATTCCTCAAAAGTTATTAGGCTGGACAGCTCCCACATCCCCCGTGAACCAGTCACCCTCAACCGCAGCGAAGAGAGAAGTTGAAAATGGGGAATGGAAAAGGATAGGAGTCAGGATGAGAGGGATGGTTAGCTATGAGGGATGGGGACAAGTAGCTCAGCAAGTTTTGACTCCTTCCTTCCTATCTTACCTCACAGTATACAATTTGTAGCATTGCCTCCATTAAGAACTTCAGTCAAAGGAATAAAGATGTAGAATCATTTGCCATACGAGTTAGTTGGTTAATCGGCTGGCTCTCCAGGCACGTACCACCCTATTTTCACCTAGGTTTACTGGAAGTGGTTAAAATGTCCTGTCTAAGTCCTTCCCCTTTAATTCCATCCCCCAAACACATCAAACACTTTGAGCTCCCTTTGGATTCCTGTGCAGTACCTACCTCATTTTCTTGGGAAGCCCAGAAGAGTCTTAGTATACCTTTCCCTGTTACTGCCTCTGATACTTTGGGGCTACTTTGCTTAAACAGAAATGCAGGACTAGATGTAACTGGGCCTTTTCAGTTCTGAGTGTAATGGTTGAGGAAAACCAATGGGTCCTTGGTTTTCCGGATGATGGTATAACGTGATACTGAAAGGTTGTTGCTGAACGAAAAGACACCGGGATTCTTGGCCTCCGGAGGAGAAGAATTCAATCCTCGGCCAGAAACGAGCCTTGATCGCTCAGAGCTTTTGTGTAACATTTATTAAAGTATAAAGGAGATAGAGAAAGCTTCTGACATAGGCATCAGAAGGGGACAGAAAGAGTACCCCCTGCTAGTCTTCAGCTGGATGTTATATAGTCCCTGCTGTTAAGTCACTTCAGTTGTGTCTGACTCTGTGGGATCCCATGGACTGCAGCCTACCAGGCTCCTCCATCCATGGGATTTTCCAGGCAAGAATACTGGAGTGGGTGGCCATTAGCAGTCTGTTAATCAAAGAAAGGAATGTCTTAAAACTCAGAATGGCACCAGGCGCCTCATTTATAAGATGCGTTTTGGGATAATCTTGGCACCAGATGATTCATCCCAGGCCATGAAACGATTGACTTGAATCTGGCAGAAAGGCAGATTACCCTACAAATAGTTTCGTTTACATAGATTAGGCGAATGACATCTGAGTGTAACAAAGTGGTTTGTCAAGTAGGTTCTGAGCCATTAGGAGGAACCAACTTGAAGACAGAGTCTGGGGTAAATGCATAGTACATTAACATAGCTTAAGACAAAAATTTCCATAAGAAAAATACATTGGTTAACTCAAGGTTTGAGAATAGTTAACTTCAGGTGAAACCAGGTGTCATTATGGCAACACAGTATTTTTTTTTTATGATTTTTTTTAAATTTTATTTTATTTTTAAACTTTACATAATTGTATTAGTTTTGCCAAATATCAAAATGAATCCGCCACAGGTATACATGTGTTCCCCATCCTGAACCCTCCTCCCTCCTCCCTCCCCATACCATCCCTCTGGGTCATCCCAGTGCACTAGCCCCAAGCATCCAGTATCGTGCATCGAACCTGGACTGGCAACTCGTTTCTTACATAAAATATCATGCAACACAGTATTTTAAGCGAAACCTCCTTTTAAATTTGTATAGGGAAGGAAAAAAAATATCTCTAGTTTGTTTCTTCCTGCTGTTTGAGAGAGAGAAATATGTCTGACACTTACAGCCTGGTTCCTCTGTTTGGAGACCTCTGGTTTCCTGCCTGTTACCCTGTCAATACCACACAATCACGTGCTGGATTTTTGTACTTTCTCTATAAAACATCTGTATCTTTACCCTTTTGATAATGCTAGGTTCTTGACTAACTGAATTTTAGTTCCTTCTTATTTTCTTCATGAAATTTCATTTAGGTGGATGCCCTTTACCCAGGTAATTCTGGTAGATTAGCTGTTATACCTTCTCTCTTCTCAGAGTGAACTTCTATTAGGTCATTCTTATTCTGAGAACTCACCATTATTAATTTTTCGCACAGTTAACACCTCTGTTTTTAAACACAAGTTATTTTTTCATGCCCAGAGACACATTCTTCAAAGCATTCCACTTGTTTGTAACTTGTTTGATCTTTGCATATGAAAACAAATACAAGAGAACCTGTTCTGTAGTCTGTCATGGGGAGGGCAATCAAATAGGATATTGACAATTCAGACCTGAAGGTTTTCAGAGAAATGAAATGTTCTTAAGAGGTGGTGCAGGGCATAAAGGGCCTCCACTTAGGTGTGCCTGAGCAAGCTGATGGCTTCCAGGTGGGTATTTGTATGGGGAAGAGGTGGTATTGAAGTTTTGTATATAAACACCTAGGAAGCAAAGAGAGTGAGCAGTGGAGGGTAGTGCAGTAGAGGGGCAAGATGGTTTGTATTTCTACTCCAGTCTGGACTAGGGACTAGATCCAAGTACTAAAGCAAGATGGGCTATTAGAATGAGGCATTTTTGGAATTTCAGGCCAGTATCACTGATGAACATAGATGCAAAAATTCTCAAAAAATTCTACCAAACAGAATTCAATAACACATTAACCAGGTCATACACCATGATCAAGTTGAGTTTATTCCAGGGATGCAGGAATTCTTCAATATATGCAAACCAATGTGATACAGCCTATTAACAAATTTAAAGATAAAAACCATATAATAGATGCAGAAAAAGCGTTTGACAAAATTCAGGACACATTTGTGATTAACACTCGAAAAAATGGGCATAGAAGGAAGCTACCTCAACATAGAAAAGTCCATATATGACAAGCCCACAGTAAACATTCTCAATGGGGAAAAACTGAAAGCATTCCCTCTCTGATCAGGAACAAGACAAGGGTGCTCACTCTCCTATCATGCAACGTAGTTTTGAAGTCCTAGTTATGGCAATCAGAGAAGAAAATGAAATAAAAGTAATCCGGATGGGAAAAGAAGAAGTAAAGCCTTACTGATTGCAGATGACATGATACTCTACACAGAGAACCCTAAAGATAGTATCAGAAAACTACTAGAGCTAATCAGTGAATTTAGCAAAGTAACGGGATACAAAATCAATATACAGAAATCACTTACATTCCTATATACTAACAATGAGAAATCAGAAAGAGAAATTAAGGAAACAATCCCATTCACCATTGCATCAAAAAGCATAAAATATCTAGGAATAAACCTACATAAGGAGACAAAAGAACTGTATAACTGTATAAACAGAAAGACACTGATGAAAGAAAGCAAAGATGACATGAACAGATGGAGAGAGATTCCATGTTCCTGGGTTGGAGGAATCTATATTCTGAAAATGACAATGCTACCAAATGCAATCTACAGATTGAATGCAATCCCTATGAAAATACCAATGGCTTTTTCCCACAGAACTAGAATTTTTTTCACAATTCATATGAAGAAACAAAAGACCCCAAATAGCCAAAGCAGTCTTGAGAAAGATGCATGGAGCTGGAGGAATCAGCCTTCCTGACTTCAGATTATACAACAAAGCTACAGTCATCAAAACAGTATGGTACTGGCGCAAACACACAGATACAGACAAATGGAGCAAAATAGAGAGCCCAGAAATAACCCCCACCTTAATGGGACCTTCTTTTTGACAAAGGAGGCAAGACTATACAATGGAGCAAAGATAGCCTCTTCAATAAGTGGTGCTGGAAAACTGGATAGTTACATGTAAAAGAATGAAATTAGAGCATTTCCTAACACCATACACAAAGGTAAACTCAAAATATATTAAAGACCTAAATGTAAGGCCTGCAACTATAAAACTCTTAGAGGAAAACATAGAACACTCGATGACAGAAATCAAAGCAAGATCCTACAGTAATGGAAATAAAAACAAAGGTAACAACTGGTACCTAGTTAAAGTTAAAAGTTTTTGCAGAGCAAAGGAAACTATAACTAAGGTGAAAAGTCAACCCTCAGAATGGGAGACAATAATAGCAAATGAAACAACTGACAAAGGATTAATTTCCAAATATACAAATAGCTCATACAATACCAGAAAAACAAATAATCCAATTAAAAAGTGGGAAAAAGACCTAAACAGGTATTTCTCCAAAGAAGACATATAGATGGCTAACAAACACATGAAAAGATGCTCAACATCACTCATTATTTGGCTCACTCACTGAGTCGTGTTCGATTCTTTGTGACTCCGTGGACTGCAGCATGCCAGGCTTCCCTGTCCAGCACCAATTCCAGGACTTGCTCAAACTCATGCTCATCAAGTTGTTGATGCCAACCAACCATCTCATCCTCTGTTGTCCCCTTCTCCTCAGCATCTTTTCTAAGGACTCAGTTCTTTGCATCAGGTAGCCAAAGTATTGGAGCTTCAGCTTCAGCCTCAGCCCTTCCGATGAGTATTCAGGACTTTGTTCCTTTGGGATTGATTGGTTGGATCTCCTTGCAGTGCAAGGGCTCTCAATGAGAGTTCTCCAACACCACAGTTCACAAGCATCAATTCCTCAGTGCTCAGCTTCTTTATGGGCCAACTCTCACATCCATACATGAATACTGGAAAAACCATGGCTTGGACTATAGGGACCTTTGTCAGCAAAGTAATGTCTCTGGTTTTTAATATGCTGTTTAGGTTTGTCACAGCTTTTCTTCCAAGGAGCAAGCGTCTTTTAATGTCATGTCTGCAGTCACCATCTGCAGTGATTTTGGAGCCCCCCAAAATAAAGTCTCTCACTGTTTCCATTCTTTCCCTATCTATTTGCCGTGAAGTGATGGGACTTGATGCCATGATCTTAGTTTTTTCAATGTGGAGTTTTAGGCCAGCTTTTTTACTCTCTTTTTTCATTTTCATCAAGAGGCTCTTTATTAGACAAATGAAAATCAAAAGTATAATGAGAACTTGCCTCACACCAGTCAGAATGCCCATCATTAAAAGTCTACAAACAATAAATGCTGGAGAGGGTGTGGAGAAAAGGAAACCCTCTTGCACTGTTGGTGGGACTGTAAATTGATACAGCCACTATGGAAGACGGTATAGAGATTCCTTAAAAAACCTAGCAATAAAACCACCATACGACCCAGCATTGCCACTCCTAGGCATATACCCTGAGGAAATAAAAATTGAAAAAGACACACGTACCCCAGTGTTCATTGTAGTACTGTTTACAATAGCTAGAACATGGAAGCAACATAGATGTCCATCAAAAGATGAAGAAATAAAGGAGCTGTGGTACATATGTACAATGGAATACTACTCAGCCGTAAAAGGGAATGCATTTAAGTCAGTTCTGAAGAGGTAGATGAACCTAGAGCCTATTATACACAGTGTAGTAAGTCAGAAGGAGACAAATATTGTATAGTAAAATACATATATATATGGAAACTAGAAAGATGGTGTCAATGAATTTATTTGCAGGGCAGCAATGGAGAGACAGACATAGAGAAGAGACTTATGGACATGGGAGGGTGGGAGGAGAGGGTGCGATGTATGGAGAGAGTAACATGGAAACTTAATTACCATAAGTAAAATAGATAGCCACTGGCAATTTGCTATATAACTTTGGGAACTCAAACAGGGGCTCTGTATCAACCTAGAGGGGTGGGATGGGGAGGCAGATGGGAGGGAGTTTCAAGAGGGAGAGGACAAATATATACCTATGGCTGGTTCATGTTGATGTCTGACAGAAAACAACAAAATTCTGTAAGCATTTATACTTCAACTAAAAAATAAGTACCTGTTAAAAAACATTTTCAGAAGCATGATGCCCAGTATGCTCAGGAATAGGTGTAACATGGAGTAAAAAGGGAAAGGGGTGATAGAGCAGATATTTAATCTGGCCTGCCTGAAACATTTGTCCTATTTGCAAGGTTCAGAAAAAGAGTTCAGTTGGGGATCCACATGTCTAAAAATATTTGAAATGTTCAAATCAAATGATAAACCATTAAATAAGTTGTATCTCCTTCAATGACAAATGTACCTTCCTAATGAGCTGAAAGGCCAGGTTGGGATTTAGTATTCTCAGACTCCTCTAAGTTCTGCCGTGATGGTGTGGGAAGAGCTGCCCTCCTTCCCTTCCCCCGCCCATGCCCTGGCTCCTAGGCCAGGCCGCATCCCCTTCTGGGCCTACAACCCCTCCTTGGGCCTGGGAGCACCCACCCCAGCAGTGAGTGCAGTCAGCCCTCCCCAGGACAGGTCTAAGAGGAGCACACGGGCCCTGGAAGCAGGTTAGGGACTGTTCAGGGCTGCCAGGTACCTGGAGCATGGGCTAGCAGGGACACAGCCCTTGTTCCCATGGGCTGGGCTCCTGGCCCTGGCGGGAGGGGTGTGGCTGGAAGAGGACCAAAGTGGCCCTCTAAAGCATAGAGCTCAAGACAGAGATATCTCTGCCTGGGCCTGGAAGCAATACTGTTTTAACAACTAGCACCACAGAAATACTAACAAATCAGAACTAGGTTGAAGGGCCTCAAATTGTACTAGTTGACCTGGTGTTTTAGTTGAAATAATGGTGACAGGGAGTGCTTTGCCTTCTGTCACACTATGTGGTTCTAGCCATAAGAAATAATATAATACATTTTAAAATGTCAACACTCGTGACCAAAAAAAAAAATAAGTTGTGTGGATCCTAAGTTTACTTCACTTTAATTGGCATTAAATACCTACGAAGAGGAAAATTCATTGCCTAGGGCTTTGGGAAAGAAAGAAAGATAGAAAGATAAAACCCTTAAGGTCCCAGCCATTTAAAGGTTCAGTGCAGGGGTTGGTTTTGATGGAATAGGTGGATGTAGTGTGTGTATTTGCATGTGCACACAGTTAGAATAGAAGCCATGCCACCACAGAACATGTGTTATCAGTTATCTACAAGAAGGTCAGGAGCCGAGCCCGTGGGAACAAAGTTTGTTCCAGCTAGACCATGTTTCAGATACCTAGGAAGCCTGAAGTAAATGCAGAAATGAGCCCATCGAGTCTCAAACCCCCAGGCCCTTCCCCTTCTCTGATCCTCCACTCTGGTCATCTACAACTTTATCTTTTTATTACCTTAAACAGAGTTCAAAGATTAAGGCCACTTTCTCCCTTTTCTCTTTTTTACTTATTGTGACATATTTCCGATCTGCACAAAATTATAAAGAATACTAGTATAAACACTATTTAACCACCACTCAGTTTAAGAAATGTAAATTAGAGATACAGTTGAAGCCCACTATGTATCCCTCCCCAATAGGATCGCTGTCTTTCTCTTTCCCCAAGAGGTAACCACCATCCTAAATGTGGTTTATCTTTCCATTGCATGCCTTTCTGTATGCTTGCATATACATACATCCTCACAGGCAACTCTGTATGTATCTACTATCCATTCCTGCTGAGTGAAGCTTCTCTTAGACTTCATATACCCGGTATCATGTCTGTGACTTTCTGGAACCAGCTCTGTCCCTGGATATTTTTCTGGTGCCATCCCCTATCCACAGCCTCTGTCTGTCTCAGCCCCTGTGAATCCTAATTTCCTCGCCAGTCCAGCCCCTACCGTCCTGTTCAATTTACCTCCAGCAGCCCCAAGGCAGTGAATGAAGGCTGGTCACCATAGGTAGGTCTCAACTTCTCCCCCTGTGGCTGTCAACCAGCGCTTCTCAAACCTTGGCTGCATCAGAATCCCCTGGAGGGCTTGTTAAAACACAGACTACTGAGCCCCACTCCCAGTTTCTGACTCACAGGTCTTGAGTGGAGCCTAAGAGTTCGTGGGTGATGCTAATAATGCTATTTTAAGGGCCAAACTTTGAGAACCAGTGCTCCAAATCAGCGTCTGGGCTCAGGCTCAGCAGCACCATCTGGCCTCCAGGCAAGCTGGGCCATCCCTCAGGTTTCCTTCAAAAGCACCAAGTAGTACTATGAAATACACATATAACACAAGTCCTGTGTACTTTTAAATGTTCTAGTAGCCACATCTAAAAAGTAAAAAGAGGGCATCCCTGGTGGTCTAGTGGTTAAGAATCCACCTTGCAGTGCAGGGGACACAGGTTCAATCCCTGGTACAGGAAGATCCCACATGCTGAGGTGCAACTAAGCCCATGTGCCCAGCTCTGAAGCCCGTTTGCCCTAGAGCTCATGCTCCACAAGAGAAGCCACCTCAGTGAGAACCTGTGCACCGTAAGAGGAGAAAGCCCACGTGTAGCAATAAATAAATTTTTGAAAAAGTAAAAAGGAACTGGAGAAAATAATTTTAATGCTATATTTAATAGTAGATTATCATTTCAATGGGTAATTAGTTATTAATGAGACTTTACACCATCTTTTACATTTGTAGCACATTTCAACTAAGATTAGCCACATTTTCAATGCTCAGCAGCCACACATGGCTAGTGACTAGTACAGTAAACAAGTGCAGATCTAAAGCCTTGACCTCTATTTCTGTCTTACAGAACTGTTTTAAATACAAATTTTTGGGGGGGCTGCAATAAAAGAATTTACAACAGGCTTATCAAATGGTGGAATGTGATGATGCCTTCCAATGATGTAAAACGGCTTCTCATTTTTAAAGAGATTTAAATCAGGATTATTTATATACATAAATCTATCTACATTTCAGTTTACTACTTTAAAACTTAGTTTTAACTAGAACAAATGCTGTCAAATATATCTGTGGAAGATAAAACCCAATTAGATATTGGATTTTTTACTAGATATTATTAGACAGTTGCTTTTTGGGGGATGGATTTGGGAAGGAAATCAATGTAAATAATATTCCCATGGGCTTCTGAAAAATCTAAAAATAGCGAACAATGGATCCTTTCTTCTTTGTCTTCTTTCTAGTCTTCCAAACTGCAGGAAGAAATGAGAGAAAATGAATGATCATACAGCATCAGTCAGCACCAGAAACTTTCTAGATCTAAGAAAACAGTCTGCTGCATCTGAGGGTTGTATCTCAACAAGGAGAGAAGAAAAACCCATTTTCCTCTTGTAACCTTCACCCTGGATACTGGGTGCATATACAACCCGAGGGCTTCAATCATGTGATCCTACCAATCTTGTCTCCCTCTTGCCCAACACCATAAATGCTTTTCTTTTCCCCCTTCCTTTGAGAGGCTAGTCTGGGACTAAAATCACCCTTTCTACCTTAAAAGCCTGTGCTCACTCCACAGATGATACTCCCTTACCCTCCCAGACCCTCGGTTTCCATATCTACCATATGAGAAAGAGGCTGTTATTATGAAACATATCACTGTGCAAACGAGGGAGAAAGTGTTAATCATTAAAAGACAATACATATACCTTCACTACCAACTCAGTGATAAACATCAGTCATCCTATGACTGTTTCTTTTGACTGTCATATAAAATACCCAAATCTACAACTGAACAAATATTTCAGTATTAATCACTAAATGTGGTCCTACTTGAAATTCTGAACAGTTTGCTATTCGTAAATAGTTACGCTCTAAAAGGGGTCTTCTCTTAATGCCGGCGACTGCACTTCTGTGGTCAAGAAATGAAGGCCAAACTAGTGCACAGCCCAGTTGCTGCTGCTTTTAGTCATTGTTTTCTAAAGAAATACTGGTCTTAGGTACTGACACATTTACAAATTGTTGGTAGTCTTACAGATAGAGGACAAAAGACCTCATAAGAACAAATGAGAAGCCATGAAGTGTATTTCACTTCAAGCTCTTTATATTAGTGGGAACAGGAATGTTCTATAAACATTAGGTAAATTTGAGTTGTTGAACTAATTTCAAACCAACGTTTTCTTAATTTACTCTGAGAATTAAAAAGCAAAAACAAAATTGGCAAATGCCTGGGAACAGCTGGGTTATTTTCAAAGCTATACACAGATACCTGGGCTTTCTGGGCCTGTCCTTTGCTGGGTCCAGATCCTTTTCTGGTTCTTCTTGTTTTCTGTTATACTTCTTTTCTTTCTCCTCACTTTTGGTGCCCTGCGCCTCTTCTTTGGAGTTCTCATCCTGGCATTCAGCTGTTTCTTTAGAGAGGAATCATAGACTTTGGGACCAGACATTCACAGAAAAAACATCCCAACACCTAAGGAATGGCAAGATATCCAGTACTCTACCCTTAGGAGAAGCAGGAGGACAGAAGCAACTAAGCAAAGAGTAACTGGGGGCCTTCCTTCTGGCGGATGCAACACTTCCATGGCCCTCATTTGCTGCTGCTTGATCATTTTCACAATGACATTATTTCTTTTTTTCTGGTACATCTGTCACCCTGTGCTACTGATTACTTGTGCTCAAGGATCAGAATCCTTTGGGTCTGATGCATTCTGGATGTTTTGGCCAGAACTTTTTCGCCAAAATATGCTTCACCTCAATAACAAATTCTATGGGGAAGCTCCTGAGTTCCTCAATCCCCTAAATATTTCATTTTGACCAAGTGCTCCTGTATAAGTTCATAATGTTTTGGGATCAACTTTCCAAGAATCTTGACATTTTTAAAAGCTATGAACCAAATATGAGGTCTGCCATTTGCTTGTTCTCTTCCATGTCCTCTCAAGCTCCCTCTCGAACACCTGCCTCCACTGACCTTCACCTGTGGGCTCATAACTGGCACTGTTCATCTCAGACCTTTACCAGGGTTGGTAGAGGGCAGCTTATTTTCACCCCAAACCAAAGAAGTCGTTATGAGGTTGGGCTTCTACTGGGCCCCTCTGGCCTTCGATTAAAGGAGGCCCTGACTCCCGGCCTCCCCTCCTGAGGCACGCCGCCCCGTCTGAGCCTGCCCCCTCCTCGGGATCCCTGGTCCCCAGATCCGGCCTGCAGATGCCAGTGTCTCCATCCCTCCCAACTCCCCCCCCCGCCCCTCGAATGCTCACTCTCAGGGGCGACAGGCTCCTGTGGCATCTCCCGCAAGCTGGGCTCCTCAGACTCCTTGGTGGCCGTCTCCCATAAAGAGGCCTCCTCGGGTGCCTTAGCCTCCTGGGCTTCCTCCGCCTGCTGCGCCTCCTGGGCTTCCTCAGCCTGCTCCACCTCCTGATCCGGGGCTTCCTCAGCCGGCCCCTCCCCCGATACATCCAATGGTACCTGGACCTCGGATAACCCGGCCACGGCGGCTGAGCTGTGGTCAGACAAGCGCGGCCTGGTCTGGTACCAGACCAACACGCGGTCGTCATTTGGCGGAAGTATGATGTGGTTGTCGGACAAACGGTTCATCATCGAGTGCATCAGATTTAGGACCGTTAGGCTGAAGCCGCTCATGGGGAAGTGGCGCGAGACCACGAAGCGGTTCACGCCCTGCGCCTGCTCCTCCACCTCCCTCTCCTCAGCCGGCCTGATGTCGGAGTCTTCCTCAGCGTTCCCGCCCTCCAGGGCCGCCTCCCTCGGGCCTCCTGAAGCCCCCACAGCTGCACCTGCCTCAGCCTCAGGCATGGAGTCACCCCTGCGAGGCTCAGAGTTGCGGTCCACACCGTCACGGGCTCCGGCCTGGGCCCCCACTGCACCTGTTGGGCCTTCCTGCCCGCCATGGGTCAGATCTCCATCCCCCGTGGTAGACATGGCGGACGGCAGTTACCTCAGCCGGGCGGGCGACGATGGCAATGGCGCAGGTGGTGGCACCTGAAGTGGCTGCCCTGAGAGGAGGCTGAGGGAAGTGAGATGGACCGAGGCAGTCACGGAAGGGACCACAGAGGAGGCCCCACGACCGGGAGGGTAGGCGGCCAATGGCGGAAGCGTCCGACGGAAGTCGGGCCTCAGGCAGTGGAGCCAGGCCACAGTCGAGGGGCGGGGCCGGAACAGTTAACGGTGGCATGTGACCCCTCGTCACGAGCTTTGGGCTCATTTGCTGACAAACAAGGATTGACGTGCTCTGTGTCCAATGAACGGCCAAGGCCCTTGGTTGTCAAATTGCTCACAATTGCCTACTTGTTCTTTGACGCGTTAGGGTTCTGACATGTCTGGAGGTCTTCTAGGCTCGTGTCCTTTATGTAATTGTGCAGGAAAGTATTTATGAAGGCATCCTGGGCCATGTGAACTGAGAGAAATTTCCCACCTGGGAATTTCCACCTGGTAATGGCTCATGTGAATAGAGACAGGGTCATAAAAATGTTGTATATCTCAGATGTTAGCAGTACTAAAAACCTCCGAAGAAGAGAAAGAGAATTTGGACAATTTAACTTAGTGAAAAACAGTTGGAAAAGAGTAGACAAATTGAAATGAATGCAGTCAGAACTGAATGTTGAGAAGTGTTGGAGAAGTTAGGAGCTAGAAGGTGTATAATGAACCCAGACAAATTCACTTAACGCTTTGAAGACTGAATAATAAAAGAGAGGTTTCTTTAAAGGATCAGGTCATCTCCTAAGTGCTAAGCATGACAGATGTTAAAAGGGCCACCTTCCTAGGCTGTTTCAGAGGCAACAGTCCCAGACTTTTTATTGATCTCAAGATCTACTTAGTCCAGACCCCAAGTGTAATTTTGAAAATTATACAGAAATTAACTGCTTTTACAGTCATTCTGTAAAAAAAGTTTTGTAGCACTAAAAATATTTTTTGAAAAAGACATAGCCGATTACATCTGGATGTTACATTTAGGAAAAATACTAATAAGTCTCATAATTGTAAAGAGGGGATTTTTTCCCCTTTCATTCAGTTCAGTTCCAACCGAATTTCAGTGTTTGCATTTTTCCTCTGTCTCACCTCGTGAATGGAGCATGGTGTTGCTGTAAATCATTGGTTTAAATTTGGAAGGCAATGTCAGTAATCTCTAATCCAAAATTCTCATTATAAAGACAGCAAAAAAGAGGCAGAATCCCCATCTGAGGTCTGAGTTGGTTTAACATTTGCTGCCCTAAGTGATCTTGTAACAGTTGCTTATCATTTCTAGGCCTCAGTTTTATCATCTGTATAGGTGGCGTTCAATGAAAATATGAGTGAGGTAGATGGAAGAAGATGGAATTATATTTAGGATACTGAACTTTTGTTGAAAATGTGTTTTTAGTTTGATTTTGCCTTGTAAGTTGGTGAATGTTTCTAAGTGTGTAGTTTTTCTTTTATTTTGTAAAATCTAATAATATTTTCTTTTTTCTTGTTTTAAACATTATAAATTTGTACATCTTTTCTCATCCAGAAATGAATTTTATACTTACTTGTTTTTGGCTATCTTCTGAATGTTTACATTTAACTTCTTAATTTGGGATCAATAATGACTCACAGTGTTAAGATTAAAATCTCAGTTGATTTTTAAACAACTCACCTATAATACCATTTGTTACACATGAATTCCCCTCTGTAAGGTTTTGTGGGCTTCTGGGGTGGCCCTAGTGGTAAAGAACCTGCCTGCCAGTGCAGGAGATGTAAGAGACCCGGATTTGACGCCTGGGTTGGGAAGATTCTGTGGAGGAGGGCATGGCAATCCATTCCAGTATTCTTGCCTGGAGAATTCTAAGGACAGAGGAACCTGGGGTGGGCGGAGGGGGCTATAGTCCATAGGGTCACACAGAGTCGGACATAACTGAAGCAACTTAGTATGCACACACATAAGGATGTGTGGCCAAGTCCCCTTTAGCATTTCCTATAAAGAGAAG
Organism: Bos indicus; assembly: GCF_029378745.1. NCBI lineage: Eukaryota > Metazoa > Chordata > Mammalia > Artiodactyla > Bovidae > Bos > Bos indicus. The sequence continues at coordinate 5,559,884 of NC_091789.1, forward strand.
AGATGCAAGAGAAACACACATTCTCTTAGTGTTTCAGGGCTGGAAAGGCCTTTAGATATGGAATCTAAGACCATTCTTTTTTTAAGTAATTAACCTCCAATTGAAATGAATAAATTTAATAAAGAAATCTACAAACAAAAAAAGAAAAAAAATAATTTTAAAAAATTAAAAAAATAATAAATAGGGAAACTAAAATTTAGAGCTGCTAACTGGCATCCCCAAAGTCATGCCAGTTAGTAGAAGAGCCAGGACTAGGACCAATCTCCTGATCTTTAATCTGGAATTGAAACATACCTCACACATCAGCTTTGGCCATCTTCTTTCCTATTGGACTTGTCTTAGAACAGTGTGATAGAACATGAACATCAGACATGGTCACTCTGAGACCATATTGAAAGGAGACAAGACAGGACCAAAAAGAAGATCATACATGACTAAACATCCCCCTCTCTTGGCTAAAATGAATGTCTACAACTTCTTGACCAATTAGGTCTTTATTCTGGGTCTAGTCTCCTCTCCCTAAAGGGAAGATTTACTCAAATACCAAGCTGAGAATTGCCTCAGCTACCTAAAGACATCTAATCTGGACAAAACCCGTTTCCTTGAAGGAAAAACTTCCCCAAATAACTCATCCAAACCCCAGCCTCTGTAACAGGTTCTTTCTGATACTTGGGAAGGCATCACATGGTTCCCCCATGATGTGTGTTCTCCCTTACTGCAATGAATAGTAAACTGAACTCACTCAACTACAGGCATGGTTTTGTGATCTTTGGCTGGAGGACACTGACGGTGTAAAACATTTCCATCTTTACACTGTAATGCATGAACTCAAACAAGTGAGTCAAAAGGCATTGAAAGTTTTTTCTCAGAAAAGGCTTCTCAGAGGAGGGAGGTTTTGGACCCAAAAGATGGGCAACAGGCCCGAACTAAGGACAATAAAGACAGGATGTTGTCTCTGTGTGGCCCTTGTTAAAATAGGCTTGTAAACGCCAGTGAGTCCCTGGCTGTAAAAAAGCCTGTGACCTTTCCTGTGGCTCAGACAGTAAAGTGTCTGTCTGCAGTGTGGGAGACCCAGATTCGATTCCTGGGTTGGGAAGATTCCCTGGAGAAGGGAATGGCAACCCACTCCAGTACTCTAGCCTAGAAAATGCCATGGACAGAGGAGCCTAGTAGGCTAGGCTTGGGTAGTAGCTCATGGGTTTGCAAAGAGTTGGACATGACTTCACTTTCACTTTCATTTTCACTTTAGGAATAGGAAGGTCTGTCTAGTCAAAGCTATGGTTTTTCCAGTAGTCATGTATAGATGTGAGAATTGGACCATAAGGAAAGCTGAGCACCAAAGAACTGATGCTTTTGAACCTTGGAATTGGAGAAGACTCTTGAGAGTCCCTTGAACTGCAAGGAGATCAAACCTGTCAATCCTAAAGGAAATCAGTCCTGAATATTCATTGGAAGGACTGATGTTGAAGCTGAATCTCCAATATTTTGGCCACTTGATGTGAAGAACTGACTTATTTGAAAAGACTGGGGAAGATGCTGGGAAAGGTTGAAGGCAGGAGAAGATGGGGATGACAGAGGATGAGATGGTTGGATGGCATCACTGACTCAATAGACATGAGTTTGAGTAAACTCCAGGAGTTGGTGATGGACAGGGAAGCCTGGTGTGCTGCAGTCCATGGGGACACAAAAAATCGGATATAAGTGAAAAACTGAACTGAACTGAGGGGTAGGAAGAGGAGGCAGATGTTGTTTCTGGCCAGAGGGCAGACCTGGGTGATGCGATGGAGGTCCTTGGGTGAGGAAGGTGCTTAATTAGGGCACTCCCATTTCCTATCCCATGCTGTGACAGGACTGCCTCCATTCTTCTTTAACAGAGAAACACATACTCCCAGGTAGACGGGGTTTTTTTTTCCCCCATAAGAAGTTGCAAACCCATTGAGTGTAGCCCACCAGGATCCTCTGTCGATGGGATTTTCGAGGCAAGACTGCTGGAGTGGGTTGCCATTCCCTTCTGCAGGGGATCTTCCCGACCCAGGGATCGAACCCAGGTCTCCAATTTTTTTACCATCTGAGCCACCAGGGAAGTTGCCCCACCCATGAAACCAGAGTATTAATGCTTTCTTTGTTTCCTCCTATCTCTGTACATTCTTTCTTCAGAAGTTTGAACAAGACCATCACTATTCACTTTAGAGGAGATAGCATGTTACCAAACAAAGCAAACAAAACAAGAGAAATCATACAAGTGTCTTTCCAGGTCAGGAACAACTAGTCTGTCCACTTGAAGCTATAGGACAAACACTCCAGCCCCTAGTCATTTAAGCATTCACTGAGCACATGTAAGCACCTACTATATACCTGGAATTATGTTCAGACTTGGGGACTCAGTTATCTGAGACCCATGGCTTGTTCTGGTTTACGACCTACAGGGTTAGACAGACACTTGGGCAATGACGACTCACTCTGTCCAGTGCTGTAATAAGGATGAGCACAAGTGTTAAGGAAGCATGGGAGAGTGGATGATTAGCTATGGCCAGTAGATGAAGGGGGTGGGCTGGTGCCTGGGACAGTGTGGAAGAGGGGGCATTTCAGGGGGTCCTGAAGCTAGGAGTTCAAGTGGCAGTAAAAAGGCAGGGGCAAGGAGGTTCCTGTAGGTAAAGGAAGCAGCATGAAGAGTGGCAGAGATGTGTTGGTGTGTACCTGGCCGGGGAGCAAAATGGCAGGAGTGTAGAGCAGAGTGGCCGATGGGCCTTTAAAGTAGATAGGGCCGTGAAGGCTCCAATAAAGACTTTGCCCTTTGCCCTGAAAAGGAGGTTGGCCTCCAAAGAAAAAACCGTTGAGATGATGGTAGAGCTAGCAGAAGAGTTTTGGTGCATTTAGGAATGAGTTGAGTCAAGAAAAGTTCTGCTAAGGCCCTCCAAGGTCTTTCTGGCAAGTTTTAGGATCCCACGCTTTTCTTCTTTATAAAAATAATACATATTCTTTGTACAACAGATTAATAAAACACATAAGATTAAAGAGGGTATCAAATTTCACACATATCTTGCCCATACAAATGAAGAAGATAATAATAGAAATATAAGCAAAAGACATGGGTAGATAAATCATAGATAAATACAAATGATTTTTAAACATATGGACTTATTCTCAAACAATTCAAATTAAAATTATATTGAGATAATGATGATGATTAGCATTTATTAAATACTTACAGGTTGGGCACTATTTTAAACATGTACTTTATGTTATTTACTCCTTGGTATAGCCTTATGATGTGAGTACTGTTGTTATCCGTCTTTTGCAAATAAGGAAACCAAACACAGAGATCTTTAGCAAGATTCTCAAGGGTACACAGACAATAAGGAACAGAGCCTGGATTAAGAAGATAAAAATTGCCCTTAATCTCACTATCTAGAAACGATCACTCTGCTATTTAGCAAATAGTTCAGTTTCATTTTTCTGAGTTGGCAAAAGACGCTGATTGTTAATTCTTCTCTTTGATTAGAGAATCCCAGTCTCCAACCCTTAAATAATAGGAAGTTGGCTGTTGATTGCAAACAGATATTCTTGATCATGTTACGTTTTCTGTCCCTTTGTTGGTAAAAGCTGTGTGGCTTAGGGTAAACTTACCTATTGTCCTTAGTTTCATCTTAACAAAGAGAATAATTACCACCCCACAGGGTTTTTGTGAATATTTAACATGATAATATACAATGAGCATTATCAGAATTAAGGGTTCTTAGTGAGGTTTGTCTGGGTTTTTTCAACTTCTAAGCATGCCCTTTTTATTCAGAGGAAGCAGAATTTTAATTTGGTCCTCTTGTCCACACTCAATCAGTAATTCCTTGCCTTCTGTACAGAAGAAATGCCCCCTCCCCCACTTTTATGTTCTTAGTAATTTTCATGGGAATCTTCCACCCAAATTGTCCTATGGCTGCCTCCTCCTTGGAATTCAGATTAGTTTTTTTTTTTTTTTTTTTTTGATTTTCTAAAAGTTATTTATTTTACTTGGAGGCTAATTACTTTTCAATATTGTATTGTTTTTGCCATACATTGACATGAATCCACCATGGGTGTGGAATTCAACTTGTCATGTAGTGCCACCCTCAAACACTCTTATATTACCACCGTTTCTATTTCCTTCATAGTTTTGAACTTTTCCCATTTAATACATTTTATCTTTGTTTTTATTACTCCTGTCCTAACTCCCCAGCGTCTCTGAGCACCACCAAGAGTTAAGTGCCACAAAAGCAGAGCTTATTGTCTGTTTTCTTCACTATGTCCCCCAAACACCTAGAATGATATCTGGAACAGAGTACATACTGAGACATTTATTTATTTATTTTAAAGATTTATTTATGAATGCCTGCACTGGGTCTTCATTGCTGCACAGGTATTTCTATAGTTGCAGCAAGCAGGGTCTAGTCTCTAGTTGCAGGGTGCAGGCTTCTCACTGTGGAGGCTTCTCTTGTTGTGGAGCATGGCTCTAGGCATGTGGGCTCAGCAGTGGCTCCCGGACTCTAGAACACAGGTTTCCTGGACCAGTAATTGAACCCACATCCCCTGCATTGGCAAGCGGATTCTTTACCCCTGAGCCACCAAGGAGGCCCCTTAAACATTTGTTAAATGACTATAAACAACTTGCTTCCTCTTTATTGGTTAATTGTATAAGTTACCAAGTCAAATGCTACTCTGTGTAGGATCCCATTTATGAATTTGGAGAGCCCCCATTGGGTGAGATTAAAGTTGAGCCTTGAATGTCGGTAAAGTTTGGGTAATTTCTCTATATACCGGTACATCTCATATTGCTGGAGGAATGGTAAAAAATCTGCCTGCAACGCCGGAGACCCAAGTTCAATCGCTGGCTTGGGAAGATCCCCTGGAGGAGGAAATGGCAACCCACTCCAGTCTTCTTGCTGGGAGAATGCCATGGACCGAGGAGCCTGGTGGGCTGCAGTCCACGAGGTTGCAAAGAGTCAGACATGACAGAGTGACTAACACACACACATAAGTATCTTTAGATTGAGGGGGACAAGTTCACAGGGAAAAAAAAAGTCATTCAATTTGGTCATTAAAAGTATATATAAGATGGCAGATAATTGCATCAGTGTTAATATTTGTTTGCTTTGTGGTTAGCTCATTCTAAATTTCAACTTTTGGAGATTAGAGAGGTTACACACTAAATTGCTGTGTCTTTACATAGTGTAAGTTAAAAATCCTCTAAAATTTTCTTCCCCTACTTTGCCACAGGGTCTGAAATTGCCTATCTTAGCATCATTTCATAGGACCTTTCAGAGAGAAGTACATTATATGTTAACATGGAATCACATCCTACCTGAAAATACTATTACTTTTATATCATTAGCCAGGTATTACATTAGGCAGGGTCTTGAGGAATTGGGACAGGAACCTTGAGAGCAGATGAGTAGAGGAATGAAGAAAAGATCTGGGGGCATGGGGTGTTCCCAGGGAAAGGAGGCCTATATGGGGAGTGACAGTGACCCTGATTCTAGGTGCTTGGGGCTGATGGTGGAACTGAGGAGGACAGCAGGGGCCACTCGGAGAAGGCAATGGTACCCCAATCCAGAACTCTTTCCTGGAAAGTCCCATGGATGGAGGAGCCTGGAAGGCTGCAGTCCGTGGGGTCACTGAGGGTCAGACACGACTGAGTGACTTCACTTTCACTTTTTACTTTCATGCATTGGAGAAGGAAATGGCAACCCACTCCAGTGTTCTTGCCTAGAGAATACCAGGGGCGGTGGAGCCTGGTGGGCTGCCGTCTGTGGGGTTGTACAGGGTCGGACACGACTGAGGCGACTTATCAGCAGCAGAGGCAGTGACACGAGGGGCCACTGCTTGAGAGTTAACAGGATGTTGCTAAAAAAAAGAGGTAAAGGATCTAGGGATGCAAGTCTTTTTCCACTTTGATAGCTTTTCCTCAGGTCAACTTGTCTCTGGAGGTATTTGGTACTTTAAGACAGAAAGGTGAAGAAGATTCTTTGAGGTTCCATACAGTGAGGGTCTTGAGATGGGATGTAGGGAGGCTGCTTGTGAAGTATGCTATTGTAGCATACTGGAGAAGCAGTCTGGTAATGCCATCCTGAATGGGTGTCTATGTGACGTTAACTAATTGTAGAACGAGGCCTTCCCCCCAAACTCCCTTTCTCTGATGAACTGCCTTTCACCACTTTCTTACCCCAATTCTAGAGATTAGGCCCGTCTACTACTTAAAGTCACCCATAAGACTATAGCAATATTAGTATGAGCACTAATAGAAACTTCCTTGGGGCCCAGGTAATCTCTGCTGAGTTTAAGAAACAAAACAATAGAAACGGAGTTGGAGGTCTGCACATCCTTTCCTCAAATGGTAACTGGTGTCATGAGTTTGGTGTTTCATTCCCATGTACTTTGCCTACATTGTTGGGAAATGAAAGAGGTTGTTAAATATACACTTATATCCCAAAGTACATAGCATTTTTGGCATGTTTTAAAACTTTATATAAATGGCATCACCGGATCTATGTTCTTCTGTCATTAGTTTGCCTTACACTTTTCTCTACAACCTCCAGGAAATCATTATCCTCAGAGGGGTGTGTGGCTCAAGCTCCAAGGAGTTCTAGTCTCCTCTCCAGAGGAGCCCTTGGGTCCTAGTCACTTTACCTGCAACACTTGGAGCCAGTGAATTAAGGTCGGTCTTAGATGGAGGTGAGCCTCTTCCTCTGTTGTCTTAGCCAAAGTGGAGGGCTGGGCTCACTTGCACCATGTGACCTCCTAGACCATTACCCTGGGAGCCGCACTTTGAAAACCACTACTCTAGAGCAGGAGACAGAGAATGAGATGGTTGGGTGGCATCACTGACTCGATGGACATAAGTTTGAGCAAGCTCTGGGAGTTGGTGATGGACAAGGAGGCCTGGCGTGGTGCAGTTCACGGGGTTGCAAAGAGTCAGACCCGACTGAGCGACTGAACTGACTGACTGGCTCTAGAGCAGGCATCCCCAACCTCCGGGATCTAGTGCCTCATGATCTGAGGTGGAGCTGATGTAATAACAATAGAAATAAAGTGCACAATGAATGTAATGCACCTGAATCATCCCCAAGCCATCCCCCTCCTCCCTGGTCCGTGGAAAAATTGTCTTCCTTGAAACTTATCTCTGGTGCCAGAAACGTGGGGGACCACAGCTCTAGAGCATCTTTTGCCCCTTGATATTTTAGCCTTCTTTCAACAAAATAATCTGATGCAAGTTTACCGAAAGGTGAACAGGTAGCATTCCTAGAAGGTAGAGTGCTACAAAAACTGCTCTGCTAAGTATAAAATGAAGACAAGACGTTATTGACACCCCAGTGATGAATCACTTGTCTCCAAATTTCTTTTGATTTAAACATCAGTGCAAAGATCCTTAAAGAAGCTGACAGTTACTGAAGGTGGCTTACTGGAACCCTTAACCATGCACATGGTTCGGTTAAAAGTGCATTGTGTACTAGTGAGTACAAGAGACTACATTTCTACAGCACAATGATGAAGGCACAAGTCAAGTAAGCTAATTTGAAAACTGCTTCAACTGGTTTCTCAGGAAGGCTTTTAAACCACTCTTAGTTTGCAGTAAGGATTCTGATATTTTACAGCTGTCGGTGTATACCTATGACAAAAGTACTTCACGAGAACCAAACTATGGATGTTTAAGGATGCAGTAAATTATGTATCTGGCAGAAAAGTGGAGACCATTAAAATTCTAAGAAGAAAGCACTGGTTTTAAAACCTTTTAAAAGCTGCTTATTAGGTACCTAGAAACTTTTTTTAAAGGAAGGTATAAGCAGTGCAGCGTAAGTTTAAGCTATTCTCTAATGATCTTTAATGCCCTTGGCTCACTGCAGCTTGCATTCTTCTTCCTCTTCTGGTTAATCATTTTCTTCCTCTTGCTTTGCTTCTTCTCTTGATTCTTCGCCTGTGTCATCATCATCATTCTGTGTGTCTTGTCCTGTTGAGTAAAATACTGATCTTGTACACTCATGAAAGAAGAACTGTAACTGATCTTCAGTTATTTTACCTGTACCAACCCCACTTAGTATTCTAAATTTTGGAATTTCCAGAGTACAAAAGTAGCTGAAGTATGCGTCCTTGAAAGTTGTTTTGTACCCTATTCTGGAAGTTCCGTTTCCTTTGCTATCCTGTTCCTTAATGCATTCTGAGTGACATTCTTCTTCCAATGTATTCAGCACCCAATGCAGCCTATAACTTGTGGTCCGTGAGAACAGAAGGATCAAAATCATCCAGGTATGACTTTATTAGATATGTTTCAGTCAACACCTCATTTGAGAAATAGTCACTGGATTCAGAGAAGTTCAACTGTGAAATTCGTAGGCTCTCCAGCATCTGAGAACTTGTGGACAAGTATTTCAGGTGCTCTAAAATAGGCTCATGGACTTTCTGAATCATATTTCTGAGCAATTCTGCATTTCAAAACTTTGATGCCAAGATAAAGAATTCTTTCAGGGTGGCTTTTACCGTCAGACTTTTCCTCAACAACTGCCTCCGCAATACCTGGTTTCCATTTATTTTCGTCATCTGTAAGCTCATAAGATGATTTTGTATCTCCTATCGTACAGGTTGATAGAGGCATACTTTCTCTCAGTATCATGAATTACTTAATGATGTTTAGATTTTGTTTTTGCCTAGTCTAACTGGAAGTTTCTGGGGCATTAAGTTGCTTAACGATATTAATCAAGTCCTGAAAACAGCTTACACGTGCTACAGCTTTCTTGGGAAGCCTGAGGAAT